>NW_004955422.1:15740096-15846918 GCF_000276665.1 Chinchilla lanigera
TTATCTATCAACATCTATTAAATTAAAATTAAAATTGAAATCAGATGGGAAACTAGAAGAGGTTGGAAGTGAAGGAAAGTAAATGCACATATCAGGAGACCTCACAACAGCAGCCCTTACTGGGAGGTTCGTAACATTACTGAAGGCTTGGACTGTTAGAAATGTAGTACAGCCTCAAGTCAGCAACCTGACCTTCTACCTCTAGAAGATTAAAAAAGAAAAGGAACCAATTAAACCCAAAGTAAGCAGAAGAAAGGCGCTAGTGAATTACAGCCATTGATAAGATAGAAAAATAAATAATGAGGGGAACGGTGCATCTAAAAGCTGACTCTGAATAATCAAACTGATTGACCTCTAGCCGGGTGGATCTAGAAGGAAAATAAAAGAGATTCTAATTTTAAAAAAAAAGTCAAAGTAGGAGCGATGAAAGGACCCATCCCTGCAGACCGACCTACTTCTGTATTTTGTTACTCTCCCTATTCTGTCCCCTTGTCTGTCTGTCTGTCTCCCTGGCAGCACTGGCTCAGCTGTTGTTCATAGTAAGTCCTGAGTCAGCTGCAGGGAGTCCTCCAGCTCTGTTCTATTGCACAGTTGTTTTAGCTGTTCTAGGTATTTTGCATTTCTGTACAAATTCTGCAATCAGCTTGTCATTTTCTTCAAAAGGCCTGCTGAGATTTTGACTGGGTTCACCTTGACTCTATGAATCAATCTGGGGAGAGCCAGGATTGTAACAAGACAGCGTTGAGCCTTCTCTGCATATTCATGGGTGTCTCTCAATTCTTGAGGTCTGCCTTCCTTTGGCTCAGAAATGTTTTAGTGTTTTTGGTGTTCAGGCCTTACAAGTCTTTGGTCAGTGTTGGTTCATAATTTTTGAAGAATGGTAGGGGTATTTTTGAAGTTTCGTTTGCGATCACTTGCTGCTATGATTATTAGTACTGCAACTGATTTGGGGCCATGTGCTCCCAAGGAGCCTGCATGTTCTTATTATTCAGCCCGGGGACTGAGTGATCCATGGTGGGAAGAGAGAGGGTGTTGGTCTCAAAACTGAAGTCTGATCCTCCAGTGTTTGGGCAAGAGTGGGGTTGGCAGTAGGTTCCTTGATTACATTTGGGGAGAGCTTATGTTGGTCCATCCTCCCAGAGAACAAGAAGTCAGTTGCTATTAAAACATGAGATGCCAGTGCCCTTTGACCTGATCTGCGCACTCCAGCACCTTATCCTGCAGCTCTGCCTGTCTGGGGGCAAAACCTGGAAGGACCTGTTGTGCCTCGGAGGGCAACAGTCAAATCTACAACTGGGATGGCGGAAAGGAGAAAAAGAAAGAAAGAAGGAAGGGAAAAGATAAATAAATAGATAGATAGCTGGGATAATTGTACTGCTGACGTCTAACGGTTTGTTGAAAGGAACAGTTAATGCTTACTTTTTGACCAATGTTGCATGCTTATGTCTGGTAATCTGAACAACTAATTTAAAGACAACAGTATGCAACATAGCAACCACTGGTGAATTCCTACCATCTTATTTAGTGAAGCTCTATATCATTGTTGTGATTTTTAAATTATTTTTCATTTGCTTTAATAGTTTGATCCATCTTGCATTCTTATGTCTGGTAATCTGAGCAACTTCGTTAAAGACAACAATATGTAATACAACAGCCAGTGTTAATGCCTATCATTTTGTTTTGAAACCCTGTATCATTTTTATTGTTTTTGCTTTGGTTTTGTCTATGTTGTTATTTTGTTATTTTTTTATTCTCTTTAAAATTAAAAATAAATAAAAATAAAAACACTATCAAGCAATAAAAAAAAAAAAGAACAGTCAAATCTGTCACAGGGGACCCATGCAGAAGCAGCCACTGGCAGGAACCACTTCTGAAGTCAATGATTGAAAGTGAAAGCAGCAAAGAGCTGGGAGCACGTCGATCGTGCTCCTATTGGCGGAAGAAGAAGGCATGGCATGTGTTCCACTTTCTCCACAGTCTTTCTATATACCTAAAACTTCTAAAAAGTGAAGTCTGTTAGCTGGGTATGGTACATGCCTGTAATCCCAGCATTCTGGAAAGCTGAGGCAGGAGAATCTCAAGTTTGAGCCCGGTTTGAGCAACTTAGTAAGACTCTGTGTCAAAATAAAAATAAACAAAAAAAAATTTAAGAAGGACTGGGGATATAGCTCAATCCCCAGGTTCAATCCCTAATACCAAAAAATAAATAAATAAATAACATAGGGATAGAATTCAGTGGTAGAATGTTTGACTAGCACACATGAAACCCTGGGTTTCACCCCTAGTACAGAGAGAGAGAAAGAGAGAGAGACAGACAGACAGACAGAGACAGAGACTAAAAAATAAAAAGGGAGTAAGTGTGGTACAGGTGCTTTCAACCTCGTCTTCCCTGAGCTGGGCAGACCGCTTGCACTGCACATGTCTTCCCGTGGGTGGTGGAGTGCAGGGTCAGGCTGCGGGTCTCGGTGCTCTCTGCACAGCCTTCTGCACCCATGCCTCCATTGTGCCTGTGTTCTCTTTTCTTTTGACCACCGCCACAAAACCCAGCCCTGACTTGCTCCTCCTGTATTTCCTGTGGCCATTGTAGCTCTCCGTCCATCTCCCCCAGGGACATGGAAGACAGCCTATGTCTGGTGGGCTTGCGTGGGACCAGTATGTAACCTGGCTTTCTGTGGAACCTCAGGAACCCCAAAGAGAAAGGAGCCCAAGGTGTATACTGAGTGCCAGGTTCCCGGATGGTCTCAGGGGGTGCACATTCTTGGAGGGGGTGCACTGATATAGCCCCCATGTACACATGAGGAAATCATGACATAGATAGGGTTAGCCGTTTGTAAGGTTGCCCATCTGAGGCACAGCAGACTCAGGATTTAAACCCAGGCCCTCTCCCCAGCCTGTCTCTAAGGTCAGCTCTGTGGTGGTGACAGGCCCTGCTATGCTGCGGTGTGGCACTGGCTCAGAGGGAGGCCTGTCGTACTTTTCTCCCAGGAGCCCCTGCGGTATGTCCAGAGGGCAGGAATGGGGCTTGTGTGAGCCAGTTGTCCGTCACTGTGACCAAATACCTGAGAAAAACAACTTACAGGAGGAATAGATTATTCTTGTTCATGGTTTCAAAGGCCTCAGGCCATGGTCAGCTGGCTCCAATCCAGAAACATCAAGGTGGGAGGGAGTGGTGAGGAAGCTCCTCACCTCGCAGCAGCCAGGAAGCAGATAGAGAGACCCTGAGAGGAAGGGCCAGAGACAAGGTATAGTCCTCAAGGTCAATAGGCGTGATTTACTCCCTCCAAGTAGGCCTCACCTCCAACAGCCCATTCAGCGGTCAGCTTATCAGTGGGTTAATCCATCGTCAAGGTTAGCACCTTTATGATACAACCACTTCTCAGAAGTCCTACCTTTGAACATTACTGCATTGTAGACTAAGCCTGCAACATGTGAGCCTTTGGGGGGACATTTTAGATCGAAACTAGAACAGATGTCCCCTGCCACTTGGCACAGAGCCAACAAGCCCACAGCCTGATGCTCCAGCACAAACCCTGAATGCAGGTGACAAGCCACCCCCGAAGCCTGCAGGCTGGGACCAGGGCCCAGCTCTATGGTGTGTTTCTGGGTGGAAAGTGTCTCTCTGAGGAGTCTCACAAAGACCCAGACCTCCCTGGTGGACAGCCGGCCCTCTGCCATGTGACAGCTGGAGAGAGTGGGCCGGGCACCCCCTCCATAGCCTCGCCTCCTCTCCTAGCTCCCGGTGGCATTTCTTTGCTTAAAAGATGAAGGATGATTTGAGTTCCTGGTGGCATTTGTTCTGAATTGGTATTTAATAGTTTTGCCCCAGGCTGTCATTCTGAAGGGGAATACGTCCAAATAGTAACAGTGACTCAGACCCCAGCCCAGCACACCTGGGAACTGAGGCAGCACAAAGCCCACCGTAGGGTCCAGAGTGGGCACTGCTGCCTTTAGGGGCACTGGGCAGCTCCTAGCCCACTTGGGGTCACCAGGGCCCAGGGCACCCCAACTCAGGAAAGGCCAGGCCTTGGGCGATCTTCTGCTTGTCCTTCCAAGCTGAGGGCTCTCAGTTGCATGGTGGGAGAAGCCGGAGCTCTGTGCTTATCACCCTGCCCACTGCACTGCCTGGCTCCGATGCCACCCTCCTGCCCTTGCCCTGCAGGCCTCCCTCAGCCTGTACTCCTGGCCTTCACTCCCTGGCATCAGCAGCAAAGTCAGCTTCTGAGCCAGGGCTGCCTACTCCATCACAGCCCCCTCCCTACATCTCCAGAATGTGCTTCTAGAAGCTTCCATGGGAATCCCCTCCCGTGTTATTCCTCCTTCAGGGGCAGTGATGGTTAACAGGAAGGGCTTCTGGGTAGCCAGCCTGGGTTCAGGCCTTCTCCTGGAACTTCCTGGATGATATATTTGCTTGCTGGCTCGATTTCTTTCTAATAGGACCCTGAGACCAGGTAACAGAGCCTGCACAGGGAGGCACTCAACAAACACTGGTGGAGTGAAGGAACAAACAAGTGTTCAGTACCTGGAATGTGACACGTGCCTGAGCTGTGGACACAACTAGAGCCTGAGTCACTGCAGTGACGCTCACTCATGGCCACAGCTTTGGGCACAGGGGACCAGGCCACACTTGAGAGCTCATGGCAGCTGTGCTCATGTCATGATTGCCAAGCTGTCCATAATCTAGGTGGCCTTGAGCGGGAGAGCAGATTAACTGTGGGGCACGCACACAATAATAAGTGAACAAGCAAATCACAAGAAGACAGAGAGGAACTGAAAATATTGCTGAGTGAGAGAAGGCAGTCTGAAAAGGCTACATACCTAATGAGTACAGTATCATGAAATTTTGGAACAGATGAGACTGTGGTGACAGAGAAAGGGTCAGTGGTTGCCAGAGGTGAGTGGGCAGGAGATGTGTGGAGCAGTGACACTATCCTGCATGGCATGGCACTGTGACGGTGGATGTGCATCATTTGACATTTGTTAAAACTCAAAGAATACCTAACCCCAAGGATCAACCCTGTTACAAATGATGGATCTAGTTAATAAGAATGTATTCATATTGGTTCATTAACTGCAACAAACATATCACACTAAATCAAGCTATTAGTAACACAGACATGGGGCGGGTGAAGAGAAGGCCTAAGTGGGAACTCAGAACTTTTGTGCAACTTTTCTATAAATCTAAAAAGTTCCAAAATATAAAGTCTAAATTAAGATAAACTCCAAACTGTGTGGCACCTGTAATCCTCACACAGGGAGGCTGAGGCAGGAGGATTGCAAGTTTGAGCCCAACCTGGGCTACTTAGCCTTTTAGTGAGACTCTGTCTCAAAATAAAAAATAAAGTAAAATAAAAAGGACTTGGGATGTAGCCCAGTGCAGAGACCCTGGGTTCAGTTGCCAGTACTATAACAAATAAAACTATGATCGAGTACATCCTTCCAAGCTCCTGCCCATAGCAGGGAGTAGGATCCTGAGGCAGCTGAAGAGAAGAGAATGAACAGAGAAGAGAAGCAGCTCTAGAATACTCTGCAAAGCTCCACAGGTGATAACCGAGCCCGGGTGGCCATCCTACGTGGCTTGTCCCAGTTCGGCCTATACCAATACCATCATCACCCATGTGGAAAGTGACAGATCACCTTCCAGACCAAAGCGTGGAGATCAGAGCCTGGGAAATGAGGCATCTTATCCCCTTGGAGAGCTCATCGTTTGCTGTTGGGATTAATTTTTCATCTGTTGTCTTCAGGTAGACGTATTCGATAAATTACTTTCCGTGATGTGGAACATGCGGGAGCTAAATTGGGCCATCCGTCTTCCAAGCTCAGTGTGTGAGCCTCAGCCACACTCGCCATAGGGTAGACACAGGCAGACCTGCGCTGCCAGCTCCGGGCTCTGCAGGGCCGAGTCGCAGGGACCTCCTGAGGCTTGGTCTAGACAAAATGCCCCGTGTCCTGTTGTGTTCCCCCGCCACTTTCCAGAAACAGCTAGCTGCCTGCTTCTCAGTGTGTTTACAACCAGTCCTGATGGCTGTGCCCTGGACAGCCGTCTGACCCGCTCCCCTCAGCAGCTTACCCAGGTCTCATTAGCTAAGATAGAGGCCACCTCCTCCTCTGAGCAGCCCTCCAAGTAGTCACCCTGACCTGGGGCATTTGGCACCAGTAAATGTGGCCTCAGATGCTGCCTAGAATTATTCATTGGACTTAAATTTTGCCCCCTCTGCCCAACAAGATGTACAGCCCCAGACAGAAGCAAAGCCAGCTCCTGGAGAGGTAGAGCACGGGTTTGGAGGGTCCCTGGGGCAGCCCAGACACCTGCCAGGCTCTAGGCAGGACTAAGATCCCTAGGCTGGGCTACTGTCTCTCCCTCAGATCCCAGTGCCTTTGAGGACTTAGCATCTCCAAGATGCAAGTCTCCCCCACCCCACTCCTGCAGTGGTGAACCATGAAAGTTCCACTGTGGCTGAGAGCCTCTGTCCAGATGGTGACACTGGGTCCACAGGGGTAGGGACAGCTCCTCTTAGAGCTCCATGGGAGCTCATGAGCAGGAAGGGAGTGATGTCAGTAGGTGCATACTAGGTGACAGAGAACCTCAGTGGAGTGAAGACAGAGGCCTGTCTGCCTGCCTCCTGTGTGGGAGGGCTATTGTGCAGTGACCAGAGCCAAGGACAAGCATGAAAGTTGGTGGCAATGGCCATTCTGTGGCCATGCCATAGTCTCCTCCCCAAGACTGCAGCTTGATGAGACTGTATCCATGACTCATGGGCATGTGCCAACATAGTCTTAGGAATGTTATTTCTCAGTGCCTTTCTGGGGTAGTGGCCTCTACCATCACCACAGAACTGTCCAGGATATGGCCCAGGGCTGAGCTCTGTCTGCATTTGCTGCCCTGATGGGTGGGAAGCAAGAAGAGCAAAATGCTAGGATAGCACCATATGAAACACTCTGTTTCCTTGGCTCAAATCTGTTGGGTCAGTGCTTAATGCAAAGTGTCAGCTCCAACAAGCAGAATCCTGATGCTGAAAATCCTTGCTCTCCCTCCCAGGAGTAGGAGAGGAGGCTACCTTGTTGGATTGTGAGTTGGGGCCTCTTAAGGATCAAGTGGGTCCATCTCCTAGATCAGTGACCCTTTCTGGCCCTGATTCCTTAGGGACATACTTAAGGGGACAAACATGATTGTAAACATGGGTGCAGACTTCAGAATCAACTACACGACCTGTGTGTTTAGCATGTTCGCACAAGAGCCGCATCTGGTCCATGCAGTTGGCTGGGGCTTGCTTGTCTGTCATCTCTGAGTCTCTGTCTTAGTGCTGTGACTCTGATGCCTGGGGGTGAGTATGGGATTCACACAAGGCACCCCTGTGTGCACAGCCCTCCCCTGAGGCCTCTTTCCTAGTTTGCTGCCTAAAGTCTTACAGGTAGAACCAGAGAAACATTATCTCTTGCAGTGTTGGGGTTGGAAGTCTGCCTGCCTCGGCAAGGACCATGCAGTGGCCAGGAGGCCCAGGCCAGACCCACTCTGAGGAAGCTCCCACTGGTCACACTGCCCACATAGCTCTCTGCCTTCCAGAGCTTGTACACAGGCTGCAGGGAGATGAGACACTTCCAGTTCCAGGCCCTCATCCTGGAAGAGCCAGTAATAGGCTCAGCTTTGTGATGCCAGGGAGCATGGACTTCAGCTTCCAAGGGAGAACGGGAGATCAATGTGCTCAGTGTGGGTTGTCTGCAGGAGCAGTCCTGGGGACCAGGACTTCAGAGAACTCCCCTGGGAAGTCACATGGCATAAGATTCGGTCTTCAAAGCAGTTGTTCTTGCCCATCCCCCAAGTTGTCTTTCTTCTCCAAGGGTCAGCGCCCGTCTGTCTAATCCTCAGCTCTACCCTTCAGTATGGTCCTGGGTGCCTGCTCTGTGCCAACCTAAGCAGCATGTAGAGATGGGCACAAAGATACCATGGTGCAAACAGGTGTCTTTCGAGAGTGTCACAGAAAGCAATGGGGGAATGTCAGAGAGGAAATAAATACTGGTTACGGGAAGGGAAAACGTCTTATAAACCAGGCCCCTCAGCGTGGAGGCGTGCAGGAGGGTGGACAGCAAAGAGCAGGCTAGGTCAGTGGATGGAAATAACTAAAGAGAAACCTTGGGGTGAGGAGGGTTCTTGCTAAACTGACCCAGCCAGATTCTTGCTAAAGGCTGGCCAGGGTGACTCCTCTTGGGGCTGTGGGGATGGAGGAACCCAATCAGAGATCAGGGATGGGACTTTCTTTTGCAAAGGTGGATTTTACAAGGAACTGGCTAGAAGATGAGCCTAGAAGTTTCCAGAGTCTGGTCAAGCACAGAATCTTAATCACAACTTGATGAGCACAGAGCTGAACATGGCAGGATTCTGCCTAGAAGGTTACACAGCTACAGGGACCAGGGGGTCTGGTATACTGGAGAAAGCAGGCTTCTCAGGGAGGTGAGCTCCTCGCTCCAGACAGATCCCAAGGGAGCGGAGGGGCACCCCTCATGGTCCAGCCAGGGTGCATGCTAGCCAAGCCTGGGCGGAGATGCTTGGCCAGGACGAGGCAGCACAGGCGGACCCCACACAGATGGGAACAGATGGGTCCAATTCTTCAGGAAAACCTGCGAATGGGCCGGGGTATCTGGGCAGGTGGCAACTGCAGTGTAACAAGAAAACAAATCTTTGCTCTCTGTCTCCATTCCTGGCACCAAACTAAAACCCTTGAACTTGCTCTCTTCTTTGTTAATGAGATAACTCTTGGGGGAGACACTAAACCACTTTGGTTGCCCCAAACCTGAGTGAGGAGAGGACTGGAGCTCCCTGCTTTCACCACGAGGAGGGGCTGGATTGGGTCGGTGAGCCGTGGCTTAACAGAGTGTCTCCAAAGATGAAGAATTTGAGTGTCACGATGCAGATTACTATGGGTGTGTGCAGAGAGGTAAAAGAAGGCAGAATTTGCAAAGGTAAGATGAGGAGGCTTATATAAATTGTTTTGAGACAATAACATTTGACTACAAGGATCGATAGCACAATGGAACCAATCCAAAGCAGGCAGGCGGTTGCTGGGCAGCGTCCTTGCAGAAGTGCGTTCTGTGCGGCTGTGGCTCTGGAAGTCTTCTGAGAGCCTTCTTGTCATCAGGCCCTGTGTGTGAGGACCCCCCCGCCATGCCCTCCTGGCTTTAGTTTTCATTGCTAGGGTTTGACACAAATGAGTTCATTTTGATCTTGATGACTTGTACACATATAGAATGACACTTCTGTTGAACTCTGAAACAAGGCTGGGGAGCTTCTGGGTGGGAGGCACCCCAAGGGATATAGAAACTCCATACCTCCCCCAGTGCCACCTCATCCTTCAAGTCCCCTCTGTGTGGTCTGAGGTATAACCTTGACAGTGAACCGATCACCACACAGAGAGCACTGTGCTAAGTTCTGTGAGTGGGACCAGGGAAGGATCAAGCTGACGTGGGGTTACAGAAACCCTCAGAGTTGTGGGCGGGCAGGCAAAAGTATGGGGACCCATTGCTTGCACTGGCATTTCGTGGCTCTTTGCCTTTCACCTATGGGGTCTTTGTGAGCTCCGGGCTCGGCGTCAGAGTTGAGCTGAGTCAGAGGATGCCTAGCTGGTGTGGGAGAACAGAGAACTGATGTTTGTGATAGTTAATCTTTTTAATATGATTTGTGTATGAAAAATTAAAATTTTATAATAAAAGAATAAACAGTGCACTAAGCTATCCTTATCTTCAAAGTAATTACTCAGCATAAAAAACATAATCTTGGTCATCAGCTCCATTGGCTTGAGACATACGTAGGAGATTAGTAAAGCACACTTTGGGGTGGGTCATACGGACGTGACCCCTGGGGACTGTATCTAGTCCCTAGCCCCCTCCTCTCTGGCTCTTCCCTTACTCTCTTCTTCCCGGCTTCTACAGTGTCAGCAGCTTTGCCCTTCCACCATTATGTTTGTGCCCTGGAGCCACCCACCATAGACTGAGCCTTCTAAAACGGCAAGCCAAATTAAATCTCTCCTTTCAATTGTGGGTGTCAGATGTTTTGCTCCAGCAACAGAAAGCCAACCAGGACAGTGCTGGATTAGTGTATTTTTATGTCACAGAAAAGCATACTACAGTTGTTTCCTATGTGCAGATGCTATTCCAGGGGCCATTTGCACTGTCACTTTCAATATCCCACATCCTAGAGGGTCCAGGTTGTGGCTACGCTGCTCTCAGGTGAGGAAAATGAGGCTCTGAGGCCACAACCCTCAGCTCCACCGTGGGCACATGCCACCCAAGAGGGAGCAGGAGTGGGCAGCCGCTTGACTCACTGTGCATCCTCATGGCTGAGCTACCAGGGCCAGATGTCCATCCTCAGCACCTCTGGGAGCCACTTGCCTCCCTTGCCTCCCTTCTCAGATAAGAGGCTACGGCATGGATCAGGGAGTCTTACACAAATGGAGCAACAGGGAACATCCCTTCTTCCCAAGTCTGCTGACCCTCACTTTCCTGGCTCTCATGCTGGGCCCTGAGACTCACTCTTGGTGTCCAGGTCCAGGCAGAAGGCTCAGGGCTCTTGGGAGGTGGGGTCTCTTGGGGGGTGTGCCTTTGGAGAGATATTGGGACCCCAGCCCTTCTTCTCTCTTTTCTTCCTCGGTGCCACGAGGTGATCAGCCTTGTTCACCACAGATTCCCACCATGAAGCACTGTGCCACCACAGACACAGAGCCAACAAGCTGTGGACTGAAACCTCTGTATCCATGAGCCAAAATAAGCCTTTTCTCCTTTAAGCTGACTGTCTCAGGTATTTTGTGATGGTGTCAGAAAGGTGACTGACATACTGGCCATTGGTAGTCACCTCTACCTCCGGCCTCTCTCCCCTCCCGGGAGACTAGGGTAAGACTAAAAATGACCTCTAGTCACATAGGGCAGGTCCCCTTCCTGAGGGTGTCTCTCCCCAGTCCTGGTGTCTGATCCCCAAGGATCTCAGCAGCATCCAGAGGCCTCTTCTGAAGGCAGAGTCAGAGTGTCTCCCAGGGAGAACGATAGTTGTCTAAGACTGTGTTTGCCTGGTGTGAACAGCCTGTGAAGCAGAGCATGACATGGTGCCCGATGTGCACAACGTTTATGTTTTTGTGAATCAGCTAAAATAAATTTTAATTTATAATAAAAATAAATTACACATTTACTACCCAATCTAAAGAAAACTAAAATTTAAAAAAAAGACAACTCTTACTACTTGGGAGTTTCCAAGGTTTGGGGAGAAACGGGGAAGAGGACAGATGCAGAGTCATGGGCTGCTATCCTCTGTGCCTTGCTCTGCCAGCCCTGTGACACAAGAGTCACCAGCCATCAGACTGCAATTGCAGGAAGCACATCCAGTGTCCTAGGGAACTCGGCACCCTCAGCCACCAAGAGCTTTGCTGGAATCTCCAAGGGAGCTATAGCCCTTCCTTGTAATCCTGGGATGTCCCACGAATGCCGCTACCTCTTTCCCTGGTGGTAGGGAGACAGAGGCTGCAGAGCCTCAGGGATTTGTGAACAGGATCATTAGGAAGCCACTGGGTCCCAGGAAGATGTGCAGCACGGTCAGCATGGTGTATGGAGCTGCTTTGTTAGGAGACATGGTCACCCCCTCATCTGCAGTCTCATTCTCCAGTCTCAGCTACCATGGCCAACCATAGCCTGAAAATATTAAGTGGAAAATTCCAGAAATAAACATAAGTGCATAAGTTTTAAATTGCCTGCCCTTCTCAGTAGCGAGCCGTCCAGCTCTGTCTGCTGGGATGTGAATCACCCTTTGTGTCTCGTGCCCATGGTGTATGCTGCCTGCCTGTCAGTCAGCAGCAGCCATCTCGTATCAGATGCATTGCGGTGGAATAGGGGCCTGCGTTCAGGTGACCCTTATTTTACTTTAATGCCCCCAAAGTGCAAGAATTGTGATGCTACCTGTCTTGGTTACTTTTTTCTCACTGCTGGGACAAAATACCTGACGCCCAAAATTAAGGAAGGAAAGGTTTATTTCGCTTACAGTTTGTGGAAGTTTCAGTCCGTACTTGGCAAATTATAAGGCAGAGTGGCACGTGGCAGAGAGCTGCATCTCAGGGCGGAATGGGGGAGGAATGGCGGGGGAGGAATGGCAGAGGAGGAATGCCCTCAAGCACTTCTTCCTCTCCCTTACATATGCAAACTATCCACTGCAGGGCGGGTGCAGCTCTCACACCCATATTCAAACTCTAAAAGCCTGCCCCATGTCCGCATGAGGCATTGGGGGGACACATAGACATAAACCATAACACTACCCATTCACATATGCCAGAGAATTCATAAAATGCTTTAAGTGGAAATGTAAAAGTTCTCGATTTAATAAGAAAAAAAAAAATAATAATATGCTGAGGATCTGTGGTATCCGGTTTGGATAACGGGTCTGCCCTACTTCATTGGTCCAAAGCCACGGCCACTGCCTCCAGGGAGTGGGGTCACAGTCTGTACCTGGTGGCTTGGGATACCTGTCCTGTGCCCTGGTTGTGTCCTGCTTTGGCCTGCTGACCCTCTCCTGCTGCCCATGTGCTCGCCTCTGCTGCCTCCCCTGCTGTAGCTCTCTGCTCCCGTCTTCTCTGTGTGGGGGACCCCATGAGCCACACTGTCAGAACTCTGCAAGTGTAAAATTGGTTCTGAATGAGAGGTGCAGTGAGGGCCAACTGCACAGCCTGAGCCTTCCTTGCTCACATCTGCTCCGTTGCACTGATGTGTCTTACAGCCTGAGACAGACTGACCCCCATGTGGTCTGTGACCACTGTGACCTCACCCCCTCTGCACAAAGGCCCAGCCGCCATCCACAAGAGGGCTGGGTTGGTGGGGTCTTCTCTGTGATCCTTGGACCACAGGGGTCATTGCTGAGTCATCCCATGAGAGGACTGGGCAAGCTGTGTGAAGACATCAGCACCAAGGGAATAAAACAGATGTCCCCAGGGACTCCATGTGGCCAGGTAGCTGTGTCCATGGCATGGCTGCCAGACCCACAGGGGAGAGCAGACTCTGGCCCCCTCGGGCCTTACCTGAGGGGAAAGACAGTGGCCACACTGATCTCCCTTTGCCCAGCCCCACTTTTATGCTCCCCACTGGTCACAACCAGCGCATACTGGACCAAGGACCTGATGGCAGATGCCTGTGAGACAAATGTGCCTCCGCCTCTATGAATTTCATGGGTAGGGTCCACCTGGCCGTGCCCCTAACATGGCTCTCAGAGGCCTGTGGCTCTGAGCCTTGGCTGATACGGCAGCACCAGCCCCACCCCTCACAGAGATCCAAGGCAACCTGTTCCCACTGTCCTTTGGGGCTGTGTCCATCAGCTTTCTGTCACTGTGACAAATACCTGAGGACCACCCTGTGGAGAGATTCACGCAGGAGATGCCACATTAGGGTTACTCAGAGAAAATCAACTAAAAACACAGGTAACTAAGGGTCACCTTGTAACAAGGAAAAGCTTATTTCAATCACAGTTTTTAAGGTTTCCACCCATGGTCAGATGGCTGTGTTTCTTTAGGCATATGGTGGTCCCTCGGGGCAGGAGGCTTGCTAGAGTGAAACACTCACCTCAGGTTCAGGAAATGAAAGAAAAAACAAAGATGAAGGGGCTGGGTTTGCAGTGCTCCACCCCCCCCCATGACCTCACTTCCTCCTCCCGATGGGCTCCCCGTCCTACCAGCTCTACCACCACCCATTCACGCCACACTAGTGACCAAGCCTTTACCACATGGGCCTTGGGGAAAACTTCTCCAAAGACAGTAGTGATGTATGAACCCTTGAGGTGCCACAGTAATGACTGCAAAAGGACTACTGAGGCCAAGAAAAGTTTACTCTCCCCAGCCCTGGAAGCCAGAGGTAAAGACTCAGAGTCAGTTCCTCATGAGGGCACTAGGCGAGGGGCCTTCCTGCCTTTTCCAGCCCCCACGGGCTCCAGGCGTCCCTTGGCGCCCACCTCTGCACCTGTGCTACATAGCCTACTGCGTATCTCCCCTCTTCTCTCTCTGATGATGACACCTGTCACAAAACTGAATGCCACCACAGGTCCAGGGTTGTCTCAGATTGAGATCCCTAACTTGATCACATTTGCAAAGACAAAGTCATGTTCCCAGGTTTGGGGATGAGAATATCATTTTGGCCAAGCCAGTCCAGGAGCTCTGCTGCTAATGGGTGGTCTACAGAATACTTAGATGTTAAACCTGAGTTCTGGAGGTGCTATTGGGGGACCCTGAAGGGGACTCCAGGGAAAGGCTTCTTGGAGACTGGGGACAGGCTCAGCGCCCCACTGAGGCTGGGCTGAATGGAAGTTGGGGGGCCCCACATCCTGCCTGGGGATGGCCATCATCCAGCCCTTTCTCCTGTATTCTGCCTCTTCTCCATCCAGTTGAGCTGCTGCTGTCTACCCTGGACGCCCCACCCTCTCCGCCCACTTCCACAGTCAGGTCCAGGCTGCTGCACTCAGGACTGAGGCCCTGGCATGGGCTCTGCTGCACCCCCAGCCCCACAAGCCCTTGCTGATCCAAGACCATGCTCCTGGCATTGCTCAAGCTGTCTGCCTGCTCAGTACCTCTCCAGTCACCCCCCACACTTCGCCACCCCCTCCCTGCTAGGCCACCCCCTGGTCCTTGGTGGTGTCACTCTCTTCCCTGGCCTCTAGCTACCAGGACATCTCTGATCTGCACAGCCCTGTAAAGCTGTGAGCAGCCCCTCCTGGCCACTGCCACTCATGCGACAACTGTGCTCAGTGTAACATACCCTGCCTAGCATGCTAGAACATCCTTGGGGGCTGCAGAGAAGTGAGAGGCATCTCCATGGGGTCATCATTTGGTTTGCCCAATGGAGGATGAGGGGAGAGATGTGCGGGACAGACTGGCCCTGCCTCTTAGCTCATGCTACCTATCTACCCAGGAAAGCTGGGCAAAATCCACTCCTGACCAGGAAAGGAAGTCCAGCCTTCCTGAAGGACTGTGCCTTGGTAATTGTTCCATCTGGCCCCTTGTCAGTACTGCAGAAGTAATGAAACAAGAGCACAGGACCCAAGAACACAAGACACGGAACCTCTCAGCTAGGCAATACCTAACCAAGTCTATCAGTTAGCTCCTGGCTTCCACTTTAAAGACAACCTAAGTAAACAACAACTTCTCAAAACCTTGGAGGTCAGTTTATCTTTAAATTTGTAGGCTGGTACTAGAAGACATCAATTCAACAAGTCAAGGACCTAATACTGTAATTTCACTATCACAGTGTGGCTGTTGGAAGTTCATCCTTTGCATCTGTATCTCAGGCAAAAAAGCCAAAAGAAAAAGCAGGTTGGCTACAGTATGAAAAAAGCCATTCTTTACTAGAAAATTCCAGTATATTTACATCTTCATCTCACTGGCTTGAACTGTGTCACATAGACTCTTAGAGTGTTCTAACCCAAATATCAAGATTACAGCAGGACCAAGGAATGGGAGGACTGGTGTCAGGTGGACAACTGGCAGTGCTGCCTCACCAGGGTCTGGGGTCCAGATGCTTGGCTTAGGGCTCAGACCTGCTGTTCTGCCCTTTGTTTCCTAGGAGGGTTCGCTTAGCTTTGGGCACTGCCTGGTGGGGACAGCCCCTGAGCTGCTCAGCCACCCTCCCCTGCAGCTCTAAAGGCCTCCCACACACTGCTGCAGCTCTGGTTTTATCTTAGACCATGCCTCATTCTCGGTCCAGTCCAACAGACTTAAACTTTAGCACAGCAAGAGCACAGCGAGCTGGGCACCTTGCTGTTTGCAGCTGGTCCGCATCCGGTTGTAGAGGGTGTAGCCTGTGACCAGGCAGAGACATGAGGGAAGGAGTCTGGGGCCAGTGCATCAAGCAGGCGTAGTGTGCTTGGTCAGCGTGAAGAGTGGGATGAGTCACCAGCCCAGCTGAGCACATGTGATGCTGTCGAGGCTGGGCCTGGGCCTGTGGACCATGTCCATGTGGCTGGGGAGCAGTGTGTGTGCCTGCACGTGGGGCCACGGGTAATCACTGCCTCAAAGTGTACAGCATCAGTGAACTGTGTGTCTGCTCTGGTCCACACCCATCCTGGGTCTGTGGCCAGTCACTGTGTCCTGCCTGGCGTACCTTGGACCAAACACCCTTCCCCATCCTCATGCCTCTAAGCCCCTATGTACCCAGGACCTGCTCTCTGCAGGCAGATGGTCCTGGGTGGCCACTGGCCTGATGAACTGTGCATCCCACAAGGGAAGGGCCACAAGTCACACATCCACTAGGGTCTACCAGACTCTGACTTCAGAGACGTCCCTGGGCTGATGGGTAGGACAGATGGATGGGTGATGGGTGGACAGATAGGTGACAGAGAGAGGGAGGTATAGACAGACAGACAGATGATGGATGGATGGATAAAGAAATAGATTGATGTTTGGACAGGTAACAGAGTGCAGAAGCACATTTGTGGGGACCTCCCCTGGCTGGGCGCCTGGTCCCGTGTGCCCACCTTCTCTGCACCAAAGCCAGTCTCCCTCCAGGTCAGCCCTGACCTGTTTGAGGTAGGCAGGGAGGGAAGTGGCAGTGCTGGGTACCCCTGCTCAGGGCCCTAGAGTCACAGCCTGTCTGTTTCCCAGCAGAGGCGCTGTCTGTGTCTCCTTCTCCTGCCTGGTGCAGAGCCCAGCCTGGCACCCACTTCAGTCCATGAAGCTGTGAGCCTGGCCCATATGGATTGACTGTCCACGTCTCTGTGGGTCCAAAGTGACTCCACGGCCTGAAGCACCCTTGGTGAGGTGGACAGTTGGATCAGCGACCCTGATATAGAGAACAGCCCCGCCCTGGCCTCCTTCTCCACAGCCTGTGCCCTTGGGAGAGTATGAGGTTAGACGACTGCTAATCGCTTCTCAGCCTTTTGGCTAAGATCTAGGGTGAGGTTAGACGACTGCTGATCCTGGGTGACAGTAACTTACAGGAAGGAATGACATACCAGAGCGGAGCTGCAGTTTAGGACTTCCGTGGTCTCAGGACTTGTTACCTCGTTGACCTAGCTGACACCTGTCAGAAGGCAGCCGGCATCCTCCACAGCTCTCACGTGTGGATGGAAGGACCAGCTTCCAGGGCAAGCCTCATGCAGGGAGTTACTGCTCTGCAGATGGCTGCACAAACTGGCCCTCACTACTTCTTGACAGGGTGATGAACCAGAGCTAAGATGCCCCCAGTCCATCCTGTGCAATGGAGTATTACTCGTCCATACACAGGAATGTTACTTGGGCATAAACAGGCCCACCTTGCCAAAGGCACTTCAGTGTTGACATGTGCCATGATGTGGATGATGTAGAAAACACGCCAAGTGAGAGAAGCCAGACACCAAAGGCCTGCCTGGTTCCATCTCTGTGGAATTCCAGAACAGACAGAGCCATAAGGGCAGGACTCAGAGGGGCACTAACTCAGGGCTGAGGACAGAAGGGAGATGGCTTTACAGGCAGAGGGTTTCCTTCTGGGGAGATGAAAGTATCTGGGAACCAGATCAAGGCTGTGAGCATTCAACCCTGGTAATGTCCTAAATGTCATCAAGTTGTGACTTTCACATTAGTGAACTCGTCATCCCAATAACCATATACAGATGTGCCTTTGGGAGTCGGTGGCTGGGAATAGGGAGGCATTAGTGTGGCTGTAGCAGCAAGGACTCTGAGAGCAGGCTGGGCCCGCTGGTAGGACTGACAGACTGGACTGCCCTGGGGTGCTGCAAGGAGCCAGAGCTCACAGTTGCAGACTGGATGAGGGCATCAGATTTGTTCCTAGGAATTATGGGTTGGAGGCATGGCTGGATGCTTAAGATATCATGGTGAAACACACACAGCGTGGACATCACCACTCTGGAATACTTGGTGGTATTTGACATATTCACGGTATTATGAGCCGCCGCCCTCCTCTTTCTAATTTTTGAACATAGTCATTGCCTGGAAGGAAACCTCTCCCCACTAGCAGTCACCCCTTTTACTTCCATACCCTAAGAAGCCCCACTTTCTGTCCCAGTGGACCTGCCTGCTGGGACAGCCCACAGTGATGGAGCCGAACATCCCTTGATTCCCACACCTAGCCTCTTTCATTCCATGGGGCTACTGTGGGTGATGCCTTTGCTTCTTTCAGAGACGAGTCTAGTGATGGGGTCGCTGGGCCATGTGCTGATGCTGAGTTTAACTCTAAGAGGCCTTCAGGCGGGTCTCCAGGGTGCAGCTGCTCCACACTCCTGCTGGGTGTTCACCTCCTCTGCCTGGACAGTAGTGTAATGGGGAGCAGGTTGTGTCACGCTGGGTCAGCCTCCCTCAGAGGGGACCCATCCTCTTTCTGGATTGTGACTGTTTTATTATTTTTTCTTTCAATTTTTAATTTTTTACTAGCACACGTTTCAATACATAATGATTACCTTCATTTTGGGGGGTTGGTACCTGTACATAAATACACCTTATTCTTTTTATGTCACCTGCCCTCCTCCCTATTCTACCATTTCTTTGTCCCCTTTTCATTTGCAAAAGATCTAATCCCTTGTTTCCTATTATCTGTCCTTTATTTTACTTTTTAATTAGTTATGCTTTGGGTTTCTCATATGAGACCATGCCATATTTAAATTTGTGCGTCTGTTTTATTTCACTTTATGTTATAGTCTTAAGGTTTATCCATTTTCCTATAAATGACTCAGATTTATCCTTCTTTACAGCAGAGCAGTATGCCATTGTATATAAATACATTTTCTTTATCCAGTCATCCATTGATGGCCATATAGGCCACTTTCAAGATTTAGGTACAGTGGACCCTTGATTTACTAACTCAACTCATTTGCAAGGGCTAACTGTAACTCAAGTTGGTTGTAAGTCAAGACTATTTTCCCATAAGAAATAGTGGAATACCCATAATGCATTCCAAACTTCCCAAAGCACCCCTTAACTATCCTTTTCATAATAAAAAGAGTTGTATAATGTGCATAATTTACCAGAAACACCAATAATTTTCCTAGTGTAGTGACCAAAAAGTTATAAAATGTGCCTAGTTTACCAGAAACAATTTCATACTGTACTCACCATTCAGCTTGACATCTTTGGCTTGCAGGGAGGGAGATGAAATGGAAAGTAGTTATTGTTTGGAAGGAGAGTCCTCTTCCAGAAGAACATCTGGAATCTGGGCTCAGACTGACACTTACATGTGCTTATATACGTCTTTCTGGCATTACAAGTCTGGTTGCAACAGCTCAAGCAGTCGGCATTTGTAATTGAAGACTTTGGTAGTAAGTTAAACCTAAAATTCTGGTCATAACCCAAGTTGTTCCTATGTGAAGCCAGTTGTAACTTGAGGGTCCACTATATTATGAATTGTGGTGCTATAAATACGAGTATGCAGGTATCACTATAATATAATATAATGTATGAGTATGCATGTATCACTATAATCTTTTTAACTCCTTAGGAAGGTACTGAGAAGAAAAATAGCTGAGTCATGTAGATTTCTAGTTTTAGTTCTTTGAGGAATCTCCATATTGATTTCTATAGTGGTCATACTAGTTTACAGTTCCATCAAAAATGCAGAAGGGCTCCTTTCCCCTGTAGTCTTACGTGACTTTTAGAATCAGGACCAGCAGCTCCCCTGTCCTTCCACTAGGAAAATGCACACAGCCCACAGTTGTGCCCACAGACCCGAGGCATTTGCTGAGACTACCTTTACTAGCCCACCAGGAGCCTTGTGCAGGTGTGAGAAGGTGCCCCTCTAGGTGGGCATTCTACCAGCTGGGACTGGCACAGAAGTCAAGTGAGCAGAGTGCAGGCCCAACTCAAGCGCCACCCCCAGCACACACCCTGTGCAGTGAACAGCCCACACAGTCATATTGGGTGGCTCCACCTGCCAGCGACCGGAAGTACATTCATCTCACACGGGGTGGGAAGCCCTGCCTTGTGGAACTGACACATTCCTGAGACCAGCTGCCACAACAGAAATTTCCACCCAGCATACCCAGTTCCTCCCTGGTGCACAAGGGTCTGGGGGAGGTTTCCTTGGCCTTTCTGCTCAGGGACACTGAGCCAAAGGGAGGAGACCCAAGTTGGTGAGAACTCTCAGAACCTCATGCCTGTCAGGTTTACATCCTAGAGAGGAGCACACAGGGTAGACCTGCCCAGCACAGCTAGGCCGGAGGGGAGAACCCTGGTCCCCTCTGATAGCCCCATGCAGGTTTGGTTAAGGAGGCCCAGGCCCAGAGCTATTGAGTGGGGAAAGACACGGGTTGTGGAAGAGCTGTGGGGACCCACCACTCCCCACAGAGCCAGCCAAGTGAGAAGCACAGTGAGCACCACTACCAGACCATGTGTGACATGCAGGACTGAGGTCTCCCCAAGGCAGAGCAATGTCTTCCTGGGCTTGGGGGCACCCGAGGGGGTACAGCACGCACTGCAAGGGCATGAGGCCGGACCAGGCAGAGCACGGGAGTCGGGGCTGGGTGGGAAGTGCCACTGCAGACAGCAGGGAGGGCCCTTGGGAGGCTCTTGCAGCCGCCTGGCAGGATGGTCCTGGGCCAGGAGGTGACCAAAAAGTGGGTTCTGGGTCTGCACTGAGGGCGGACACCAGGTGGATGGGGAGAAAGTGAGGCTATAACTATAGCAACTCCCAAGTGAGGACATGGTGACTGTCACAGCTCCCAGGCCCTTCCATCGGGATGGGGAGGGAGCCTCTGCTAGTTACTTGACCCCTCTTGGCAGGAAGGAGCCAGCCCCACAGAACCATGAGCAGGAGTGGCCCAGCCTAGGCGGCCTCTTGAGCTCCCCCTCTCCTGCAAAGCCAGAGGCGTTGTGTCCATTCTGTGCCCCTGTGGAACCAGCCAAGGCACAGAAAGGGCCAAGGAGGCAGGCCCCAGAATGCACCAAGGAACGCTGCCACTCCCAGGATGGCCAGCCTTGGACAGGTGAGGGGAGCCCTGGGTGCCTCTGGTGAACAGAAAAGATACCCTCAACACACACCCGCAGGTACTGTCAAAGGCCAGGAACTGAGGGAATCTGTGACACCCAGGTCCTCACTTATCATGTGGCACCTGAGTCACACAAAGACAAGAGATGAGTAGCTCTATTCCCCATGTGGCCTGGAGGGCCCAGCTCCTGCCTCATGCCGGGGCTACCAGGGTCCTGCCAGCAATCCATGGCACCCATGACAACACCTTTATCCCGAGTATGACGCTGCCATTTGGAAGCTGGAGCTGCGCCTGGGAGATGGGTCTGGGGCCCTGGGGACTCCTGCTGCCTTCTGCAGCCCTCTCTTCCACCCTCTGCCTACATCTCTTTGCTCCCAATGGTTTGCTGTAGGTAAGGGTAAGCACAGGCCGTCTTGCGTATCCACTTGCTGTATGTCTGGGTTGACCTGACTCCCGGACATGTATTCGGTCCTGTCCTTCCATTCCTGTCCCATTCAGATGAGACACCGAGGCAGGAGGTAAGGCTGTGATCAGATCCAAGCCATCCAGCACCAGGTCCAGACATGACCCAAGGCTCTTAGCTTCACTCTCCAGACCCCAGGCCATGCCCCTTACCCCTGCAGCCTGCTCTGTCCTTGGCTTCGGTGCACCTACTGTCTTCACATACCTACCTGCAGAGGCTGCTTCCTCAGGCAGCCCCAGCCTCTTCCTGGGGTGCTGACATGTCCATAGAGCCACTTGCTGATTTTTCTGAGGGTTTAATCTGAGTCCCCATGTCCCTAGTGAGGCCACCTGAATGGCTGGGCTAACCTCAGCACCAACCTTGGCCCAGCTCCCTTTTCCACCACCCCAGGGGCTACAGTGCAGAGGCCTGTGCCCAATCCTGCCAGAGGTCCTTCTTAAGAAAGTGCCACTCTGGGGTAAAAGCAGATTAGAGCATTTCAGACACAATGGGAAGTGAAACTGCTTTAGGATTCCCCAACCCAAATAGTCCCTGCGCCCACAGCAGAAGCCTGCTGGGCAGCCTGGGCCCTAGGTTGTTCCAGAGAGCCCAAGCAGAATTCTCTAGATGTTTGGTCATGAAGGAAGTACGTGGGTTCCAAGCTGGGTCCCCAGGGCCTCCCACCTACATGGGGCCTGCCAAGACCACAGCTGTGGAACTAGAGCCGTGCTGGGGCTCAGAAACCAGCAGGATGTGGAGGCGGCCAGGCCATCGCAGGAGGCGATGAGGGCCGGAAGTTGGTACAGGGGACCACTGGTGATTGAGGTATCTGGGCTGTAGACACAGAGACTCTATGGTTATCCTGTCCCTAGAGGAATCCATGATGCTCTCAAGAAAGTGCAAGACAGGTTGTCCTCACCTGGAATGCAGGGGCTCAGGAAGGAATGCATCACTCAGCAAGGAAGGGGCCTAGGAAGCTGGCAGCCTAGTGGTTGCCTAGGAGAGCAAGGAGAAGCCTCCTCCTCTGAGGTGGGGTAATCTAGGAAGCAGTCTAACATCATGGTAACAACCATGGCATTACCATCTCTGCAGGACCTGAGGGATCTTTGGACTTTGGCAGTCAGCCCGTGTAAGGCGGCCATGGGAGCCCCCGTCTCCCACCCTAGAGGGCTAAGACCTGGAAAAGAGCCAATTTGCCATCTTGCTCACTCTACCCAGGGGAGCTTCTGGCTGCTCATCTGCCAGACCTACCTGCTACCTCAGGTACAGGAACCATGGGCTCCAGTTTTCATGGGTCCAGCCTTGACATACAGCTCCTCTTGTCTCACTTTCCTGGTCTCAACCAGTTGTACGGGGCACAGAGAAGCCCTGAACTGAGGTCAGCCTCCCTTCCCTTGGTCCTGGTGAGGGCAGCATCACCCACTCAACCCACTGTCTGCTTTTTGAGAAGTGTGTCTCTGAAGCCTGGCCATCTAGACCACCTGAAAGAACACCACCTACCAATGCCCCCAGTACCCTGTGTACCCCATGCTCCCCTACTACTCCAGAAGCATGTCCACTTCATGCCCCTTGGCACTCCATACTGGGCCCACTCCACACCACACAGCTGCCCTCTGCCCAAGCTGCCCTTATGCCACAGCTGTGCTTGGTTTCCACGCAGGCACTGAGCGCAGTCTAGCCCCAGGCCCAGGAGGGCTCCTCACATACTAAGATCCCTGGCACTCCCCATCTGTCCCTGAGGACCAGGCTTCCCCAGGAGACCAGGGCCCACTCCTGGGACCACAGTGTGTCCATTTTTCCAGAGCTGAGTGCTATTTTTCTCCTCCCCACAGTACCAAGGCCCCAAACTCAGGTGAATTTTGTGATGCCCTGGCTGGGACAGAGAGAGAAACCTTTTCAGCATATGTTGGAGTCACTTTCCTCATCACTGGGACAAAATACCCAGTACCTGCAACTTTAAGGAGGAGAGGTTTATTTTGAGTCACAGTTTAGAAGTTTCAGCCCATGTCTGGCAGGGTTTTAAACATGGAAACAGTACAGTGTTATGGCCATGTAGAAGACACTGCTCATGTCCTCGTGGCCCAGAAGCAGAGAGAGGAGAGAGGAGCCTGGGAGGGAGATATAACCCCGCCCCCAGGTCAAATTCCTGGTGACTCGCCTCTTCCCACCAGGCTCCGCCTCCTAACAGCAAACAACCACCACCACCACCACCACCCCTGCTCTAAAGCCCCCAGAGCCCAGTCACCTTCCTAAAGCACCACCTATGAGCACATGAGGCTCTTGGGGAAAAATCTTAACAGTAACAGCATAAAAGCCAGGGCCAGTGTGCCAAGGAAGGTGGCATGTGGTTTCTTCCTGAGGGAAGCCACCTGCCACCCAGACCACTAAGACTAAGATGGGGGAGTCCACCAGGGATCAGGAGTCACTGAGCCAGGAGCGTTGAAAGACACTTCCTGAGGCAGGGCATCACTACCCTCATCCGACAAAACCAAAGCAGGAGAGAAATGCAGGTGCTGAAGGGCAGAAACCCCTGCCAGGGCACAGTGGTCTGAGCAGTGTGAAAGTCAGTGGTGGCTTCATCCTGCCCTGGCCATCTTTTGTTCATCTAGAACCAGTGAGCACTGCCTTCCCTGCTCACAGCCATGGGCACTGGGACCTACAGCTCTTGCCCTGCCCTCTTCTCACCTGAGGTTCAGCTCCACATGCTGTTTCCCTGGTTACTTAGTGTGTGTACTGCTCAGGCAAAGGCACAAAAAGAAGATCTACATCAGCACCTCCACCCCATGCCCTGAACTGATGGTCTGGGTTCACAGAAGGGGAACCTAGGCGTTGAGTCCTGCTGTCTTTGGCTTCTGGGATGGGTTACCCGTCCACATGGTGAACACCTAGTTGAGTCTGGATCTGGTGTACAGAGCTAGCTAAAGCCATGAAGTGCTTCTGACACCGGCAGAAGGATGGGCCTTGGCAGGTGGTACATTTCACCAGGCCCAGTACAAGCCATGTGTTTCTCAACAACAGGAGAGTTACCTGCAGAGGAGGTCCTGCCTTTGCTCCCCAATTCTAGGCATCTGTACTGGACCCACGGATGCCCACCAGAAGCACCATGCAGAGGCTCCATGCAGCAGCCCCAGGTGCCATGGACACCACAGGCATCACCGAATCTGCCACACACTAGGACTAAGAGGCAGAGCAGTCAATGATACAGCCAGGCCTTCTCAGAGTCTGGTCACCGCTCAGAGTGGGCAGCCCCACAGAGGGAGATGGGTTGAGAAACATGCTCAAAGTGCCCTGTATTGCTTACAAATTCCAGAATGGCCCACCAAGACTTGTGTCCACGTGCACACGTGTGTGTGTGTGTGTGTGTATCCACTGTGAATGTGTATGCATGCATGAGGTTGGGTAGGAGGTGGGAACTTTTCTTTTACCTTGGAAGGGAGACCGTGATGCATTTCAGACACTGAGTGCCACCAACACCACTGAACTGGCAGGTCCTGCCTTCCCTTCTTTCTTTCCTCTCATTTTTCCTCTTTTTCTGTTTTCCTTTCTCTTTCCTTTCTCTTTTCTTTTTCCTTCTTCTTTCCTTCCTTTTTCTTTTTCTTTTCTTTTTCTTTTTTTTTGTAGTGCTGGAGATTGTTAGTCCCAGGGCCCTGCATATGTTAGGCAAACACCCTATGAAAGGGCAGAGGTGGCCCTGCATTTCACGAAGTTCATCTCCCACCATTTAGTTGTTATATAGCAGCTGAAACACTTCTACTTTCTGTTCTTCAGGTAGCATCCACAGTGATCTGACTTTGTCAGTGTAGTAGGCCAGCATGGCAGTTGGTGGGGAGTCAGGTGAGCGGGACTGCTGAGGGCCTGTAATGACAAAGCAGCAGACCTGGAATTGTTCTGAGGTAGACTGTGCAGGTGTGTTCCTGGCAGTCCCTGCAAATCAGTATGAGGAGAGAGCATTGGCAAGGTCGTGGCTACATACCAGGAAAGCCAGTATACTGTACAGCAGCTGCAGGTGGTGTCACCACCAGATTAAGTTCAGCGCAGTCCCCTCCCTTCTTTGAGATCTGTGTAAATCACACCATCCAAACTGGGATAGGGATGGGATGGGTCAGTTGCCTTGCTTCTTGGCAGCCTCCACTAGCCATGCTCCTCTCTGCATGGCCCAAGTTTACTCTGCTTTGCTCTGGTGTTGCTTCTGGCTTGTTGTTTTGGTGGAAAGGGGATGTCCCGTGGCTTTTGCCCTAGCTTCAATCCCTCATCTGAAAGATAAGAATGATCAGCACCTCATTCACAGGGTACTTGTGAGGATCTAATAGCACAACCCAGGAAGTCAGGAGCACAGGGACAGCCACATTGTAGGGGTCAGCAAGCCCTGGCTCCTGATACTGTGTTGCTGCTCACACTGCAGAAATGTCAGGCCCCTCCAGCACTCTGGGCATTAAGCCTGAGCCCTGATACCTCACCTGGGGCCTTGAAACCATCACACACAGCCATGACAGCAGGAAGAGTAGTGTCTTACTTTCTATCACTTGGTGACAAAACCCCAGAGAAAATCACCTTTAAAGGAGGAAAGATTTATTTTGGCTCGCAGTTACTTTAACTGCCATGTCCCTTGGCCCTGTCACTTTGTGCTGGGAGCACCTGGTGGAGCAAAGCTGCTTACCTCATGGCAGCTGTGAAGCAAAGAGAGAGAGAAGGGGCCAGGGATAAGACACAACTTTCCAGAGCAAGTATCCACTGGCCTACCCCCTCCACGCAGGCCCCACCTGCCAAAAGCAACCAGCTGGGAACCCACCTTCGATGCACACACCTCTGGTGACAGTCTAGGTCCAGACATTTATAGATGGGAACCTTGAGCAGTGAGGGGCTAGAAGAGGCTATGATGTAATCATCTCCCCCTCCAACCTGGCTTCTGAGTGATACTTTCCACTGCTTTGAATTGAAGTGATACCTGGAGAATGACAGGCTAATGGGCCTGAGAGCCCCCTTGGAGCCCCTGATCCATATATAGCTCAGCTGAAGCTGGGACAGTTTGCTCCTGACAGAGGAAGTGATGAATGGCTGCCCACAGAGGGGTGCTGGAAGACCAGCCAAGGGGAAGGAATATGCAGAGATGGGAGCTGCTCACATTAGAAAGGGCAGCTGCACTCCCAGCATCCACAGAGGGGCAAACTTCACGGGCATCACTCCCCACTGGCTGAGCAAGGCCTGTTTCTATGATGCATTCACATCCCACGCTCGTTCCTATGTTCTCCTGGAAAAGTGTGCTGGGCTCCTGCCCCCTGAGCCGCACACAGCCCTGTTGTGCCCAAGTTCTGCTCCAGATCACAGGCATACAGGAAACAGGGAGCTGGGATTTGGCCCAGGCTTCCTGAGCCTCAGTGCCTGTCTTGGTCCCAAAGACAGCTGTGGGTAGAGGTGAGAGACCACCTGCTGCTGCGTAGGCTCAGAATCTGCATCCTCGGTGAGGCCCACAACTGTGATACGCACTGAGGTGTGAGGGCAGCTTCTCCCGGTGCAGGGGATTGGAGAGGCCTCCACATGTGACATGGCTGTACAGCTGGCCTGAGTGAACAGAGACACACCCTGACGTGTGCTCACGTGCCTCCCTGTGCAGGAGGAGCAGGCGGAAGGCAGCCGCCCCTCTAAACCCACACAGGGATGCAGGCATGGCCATGGATAAACGCTTTTTAAAGGGGCGTGGAGGGAGGTAGCAGAGTGAAGGCAGCCTGCCCACAGCGGCATGTTGCTAGGGGCAACAGTAGCTGCTAAGACAGGAGCTGTTGGCCAGCTCCTGTTCTTCAGGAGCCTCAGAAACGTGCCATAGGAGTGGAGGTGGGGCTGCATCTTCCCTTGTTCCTGCCCTCTTTCCTCTCTCCCCTCCATGGACATAGGGGCCGAGGGATAACACTGAATAGATGATGAGGGTGGCTGAGGCCAGCCTTAAAGAATCTGAGCCAATTTAAACTTTTAAATCTCTACGCGAGTCCCTGGGGCCTAGGCTTCAAAGACCCAGGGGTAGAGTGCCTAAAAAGCCTCAGTGGGAGGTTAGGTGGCATCAAGATGCCCTCAGAGAGCTTTCTAAACAAGGAGATCAGGCTTGAGTAAGCTATGCTTAGGGATGGACTGAGTTGATTCCAGCCCCTGTTCTGTGTACATTCATAGAAGTCCCAGAGGATGTCTGAAGACCACTGAGTGGCTGCCCTCAGGGAGGGTGATGATGCCTGGACCATCATGGGTGCCAGGGGCTGGCCACCGGTACCTTCTTGAACTTTCATGTCCCTTTTGCACCTTTTCCAAGAATGAATGGTTTCTGGAGGTTTGGTTGGAGATCATTCATTCCTTTCTCAAATGACAGCCTGAAGCTGTCATTCGGACTGACCATTTCTGGAGGGCCATCCCACTGCAGAAGGCCATCCTGCAGGAGGCAGGCCAAGCTAAGCCAGCATGCCAGCCAAGAGGGCTGCTGCACATTTTAGGAAACTGCACAGCAAGCAGGTTTAAAGACCCCTGAAAGTTGGACCCAGGGATATTTCAGCAAAGCAAGTAGAGACAGAACTGCATGGGAGAGCCCAAGAGGTTGTGGCCTCAGAGCACCGACTGCCCCAGCGGAAAGAAAATACCTGGGGCTCAAGACGTGGATGAGGGGCTGGGGATTTAGCTCAGCGGCAAAGCGCCTGCCTGGCAAGCGCAAGGTCGTGAGTTCGGTTCCCGGTACCAGAGAAAAACCAAAAAAAAAAAAAAAAAAAACTGGTGGATGACTCCAACTGGAAGCTGCTAGGGCCACCAAAGTGCTTAGGTGAAGGATCTCAAAGACACACTGAGAGCATCAGGAAAGCAGGCCTGCACGTGACTTCATCTCAACTGTCCATAACTGCAAAAGACTGAAAACACTACCACATCCACCAGGGAGACGAGCTGATGTACCACGGAATAGCCTCCAGGGACAACCACGTGGCTGCAGTCAGGGGAGAGGAGCTTCTCAGTGTGCGCCTGTGGCACTGTCTCCAGGATGTGCTGTTATGTGGGCAGGGCAGGGCAGAGGGAGGTGTGACCAGCGCGCTGCCTTCATCCAAGGAGTGGGGAAGGAACGTGCTCACAGGCTCACGCACACGCACACGCACACAGACGTACTCTCCCAAACTTGTCTATTGACTCATTTCATTTTTAATGTAAGGATCACCTTCGAATTTTTTTTAATGTTGCTTGGGGTTGTGGGGTACATAACAGAAAAGAAAAGCAGACTGGTTTGCTGAATACAGATTGTGTTATAGGTTAGATTTTGGAATTGGGGAACTATTTCACATAACTGTAAAACACAGTTAAATAAAAAAATTTTAAATCTCTAAAAATCCCAAACAAAATAATACAAATGAACACAACCACAAATTAAAGGCATTAACAGAAAGATCATTTCCAGTGACAACTTGTGTATCATTAAAAATTGCAAAGATAACTGCATCATCTTGTTCATGGTGACACTGGTTTTGTTCATCTGAAGTGATCTAATGATAGCCTGATTAATAGAAGAGAGACCAAATTAGTCATTACCTTAATGTCAGTCATTAGGAACCTAGATTTTTAAGCAAAGAAATATAAATGTAAAATCAAAGAAAAACTCAGTCATGCCAAATTTTGTTTCAGACTATCAATATAAACTCAAAAGGAGCCTAGCCTATTTTGTCATCCCACAGAACAAGGAAGATAGTGAAGACCCACAGATCCACATGGAAAGGGTGGGGAGACTGATGTGCAGTGGCCCATTGATGAAAAAGGGAAAACTGGGCTGTCTGAAAGAAGAGTATAGGGCCACAGATAAAGCTCAGTGGCATAGTGCCTGCCTGGCAAGTGCAAGGTCATGAGTTCAATTCCTGACACACACACAAAAAAAAAGCATATAAAGGATACAGAAGGAGCATCCCTAATCTAAAAATCTAAAATCACATATGCTCCGAAATCCAAGATTCCAAAGGCCGACGTGACATCACAAGTAGAAAATTCCACACCATGAAACTTTCCTGTAAAAAAAAATTTATGAAAAACATTGTATAAAATCACCTTCAGGCTATGTGTAAAAATATATATATGAAACACAAATGGAATACATGAACATAAATGTTAAGACTTGGGTCCCATTCCTAAAATACTTGACTATGTATATGCAGATATTCCCGAATCTGAAAAAAAAAAAAAAAAAATCCAAAGCACTTCTGGTTGCATACACTGTGTGGGTGACACCCATTCAGCCTCTAGTGGTCTGGAGCACCTTGCAGAACCAGAAAAGACAGAAGCAGTCAGGACACAAAGGACTGGGCAGTTCTTTGAACATGAATTGGCTCCTGGCAGCCAAAAATTTGGGGCCAATCTGAACAATAATTTTTGAACAATTTGAGCAACAAGATAAATATTGAATTATAAGCTAAAGGAAAACCATGAGTTCATACTGATACAAATAATTGAAAAAAAAATCATAAAGGGGAAAGAGAGACAAATCTTCGCTGCAGCTAAGGATCCATCCTCCAGGAGGTGGTACGTAACTCCCCTCTCGTGAATGTAGGCTGTCTACACTGACTTCCATGCAGGGAGCACAGCACAGCACAAAAAGCAGGAATGAAACAGTAACTCTACAGTGGAAAGGCCGGGTGAACATGACCTCAGCCAGATCAACATCAGCAAGAAGTCACACTGACGGTAAGCACCCTTGATGTGATGTAGTGATAGGGGCACTTTGCCTCTGTGGGCTTCCTCTCCAGACCCAAAACCTGTCTAATTAGGAGAAAAAGAATCCCAGCTAAGGGACAGTCAAAACTGCCATGGTCATCAAAACCCAAAGAAAGCCTAGAGATCTGTCCCAGCCAAGGGGCCCCAAAGAAGATGTCATGACTAAATGTAATACGGTATCCTGGATGGGATCCTAGGATAGAAAAGAGACACTGGGTAAGAATTAAATAAATACGAATAATACATGGGCCTTAGTGAATAATAATGTGTCGATATTGGCTCATTAACTGTGACAAACGCAGCACACTAATGTAAGGTATCAATAGAGAATGCCGTGTGAGCACATGGGAACTCCTTGAACTATTTTCAAAATGTTTCTGTAAATCCAAAACTACGTAGTACCTTGGTTTATGAATTTAATTCATTCCATGGTTCTGGGAAGGATGGTCAGGTTTGTGTTTGTGCAGGAAAGATGGCCGTGGTCATGTTCATCACCAGATGTAGAATTCACACACAGAAACAAAATTTTGCCAGATGCTTCTGTTTGGGAACCCAATTACTCACAAACAGAAGTGTTCAGGAACCAAAGTACCTCTGTATTCTGAAACAAAAGGCTTGATTACAAAGAACAATAATTGATGTAGACTCAAAACTTATCAAAAACATTTTTGATATCCCTGAGTTCAGAATTACACTGTTTATTTTAAACAGAGGGGGAAAAAAACTGGTTGCTCTTGAAAGAACCAATTCATTAATCTGAAAACTGATAAATGAATCCAAGTATTTATCTTACCCTACTCATAAACTGCACCCAGAGTATCTTAGTTTTACTTTTCTTGTTGCTGAGACAAAACACCCAATAAACACAAGTTAAAGGAGGAAGAAAGGTTTATTTCAGCTCAGTTTGTAGCGGTTTCAGTCCATAGTTGCCTGGCGTGAAGGCAGGGTGGCATGGCAGAGGGCCATCACAGAGGAAAAACAGTCCATCACAAAGCAGGGCAGCAGAAGACAGCAAAGCCTCAAATAGTGAAGCAGCAGCAGCCGCAATCCTGCCTTCTTTCTGTCCCTTTATATCCAACCAGGATATCTGCCTTTTGGGTGGTGCCCCTCATTCTCAGGGTGGGACTTGCCATTATCCACACCCAGTACTATGCTAAACCAATCAGTAGACTAACTTAGTAATTACACACCATTGATCCCAGCATCACTCTAGATCCAGCCACCTCTGAAAAGCCCCACCTATGACCACATGAGGCTTTGGGGGACCATCTAGACACAAACCATAACAACTTCCAGGCTAACTAACTGAAGCAGCATTCACAGTAGCTTGGACATGGAAGTCACTGATGTACTCACCAATACAGGAGTGGATAAAGATGCTGGGATTAAATTGTGCATTGCTGGGATTAAGGATGTGTCTACGAAGTCCACACAAATGTAGCCTGAACAGTCAAATGTGAGCTGAACAGTCACAACTCTACCTGCCAGTTATGGAGAATATGCAGAACTCAGGGATCCAAATGATACCATTTCTTCAGCAACGGAATTGCATGGGGATAAAAGAAGAATAGAGAGAACCAACCTGTAGATCAAAAAGGATTTAGGAGACAGGCCAGCCAGAGGTGAGGTATGCATCTTATTCAGCTCATGATTCAAATAAAATAACTGTAAACATGAGAAGACACCCCCCCCCAAAAAAAAATGAGAAGAGATTGTGGAAAGATGGGAAAATCTGAGCCATAATAGGGCATTTGATGATATGAGGAATTAAGAATTACTTTGTAGATGTGACTGCAGTACTGTATTTCTGCTTTTCATAAATGTCTTTGCCAGCTGGGTATGGTAGCACATGACTGTACTCCCAGCATTTGGGAGGCTGAGGCAGGACGATTGCCATGAGTTCAAGGCCGTCCTGGGCTACATAGTGAATTCAAGGCCAGCCTGCACTACATAGGGAGACCCTGTCTCAAAAAGACAAACAAAAAGTGTCTTTGTCTTTATAAAAGTATGCTGAACTCTTTTCTGGAAATGCAGTGGGGTGCCTGGAATTTGCTTCCTGGCACTCTATCAGGGTGGACTGGATCTGGAGGAACTGGCTAGTGACTGTTGATGCCGGCTGCAAAAACTGCTGTCTACCTTTGTATGCACACTGGACATTTTTCCGTAATTAAAGAGGCAGAAACATGCTCACTTCAGTTGCACACATACTAAAAAATGCAGAAATGAGCTTCTTTTAATTTGACTATTTTTGAGCAGTTTTAGTTTATAGAAAAAAATTAAGAGTTCAGGAAACCCCTATATATCCCCTCAACTTTTCCCTTTTACCCTTTCTTTAACAGCCCTGCATTAATGTGGTACCTTTAAGCTGATATTGACATATTATTAACCAAAGTCCACAGAGTATATGTTTGTGCAGCTCACTGTTTATGTAAAACAGTCTGTGGATTTTGAGAAATGTATGAGGACAATTTTCTACCACTGTATCAAGTAGAATAGTTCTACTGTCCTAAAAATCACTCTTCCATCATTTCTTCCCCTACTTCATGACCACTGATTCTTTGTTCAGTGGCCCTGAGGATCAAATCCAGGGCCTCCTGGATGCTAGGGAGTCTACCACTGAGCCACACCTCAGCCCCACTACTGATTTTGGGGGGGGGGGATGTTATTGGGGATTAACCCAGGGCCTTTGCACTGAGCTACATCTCTTGCACTTTTTTGTATTTTGAGACAGGGTCTTCCTAACTTGCCCATGCACCTGGCCTCAGCCTTCCAGAGTTCTGAGATTACAGTTCATCCTTTTTTTAAAATCATCTCCATACTTTTGCCTTTCCCAGAATGTCATGTACCTAGAACCACATAATATATAGCATTTTCAGATTGGCTTCTTTCACTCAGTAAGGTACAATTAGGATTCTTCAGTGTCTTTTTGTGCCTTGATAGCTCATTTCTTTATCACTGAATATTTGTGTGGATGTTCCGTTGTTTGTCTACTCATCTACCAAAGGACATCTTGTTTTCTTCCAAGTGTTCACGATTATGAAGAAAGTTTCTATAAATATCAGTGTACAGGTTTTTGTGTGGCTCTAAGTTTTCAGCTCATTTGGGTAAATACAAAAGAGCACAATCACTGGCTTGTACGGCAAGAATATGGAAATATGTTTAGTTTTATAAGAAACTGCCAAACTGTCTTCTGCAGTGAGTGTACCATTTGCCTTCCCACCAGCATTAAACGAGAATTCCTGTTGCTCTGCCTCCTCGGCAGCATTTGGTGTTTGGATTTCAGCCATTCTAATAGACGTAGAGTGGTTGTTTTAATTTGCAATTCCCTAATGACACATGATGTGGAGCTTCTTTTTATGTATTTGTCATGTCTATCTTCATTGGTGAGTTGCCTAGTCAGCTCATTTGCCTATTTTTAAATTCAATTTTTTTCTTATTTTCTTACTATTGAATTGGAGTTCTTTGATATTTTAAGGATTAATCCTGTCCCTGATACGTGCTTTGCAAAGACTGTGGCTTCTCCTTTCACTCTTCAGTGTATTTTACAGAGCCCAAACTTTTAATATAGCCCAACCTGCCATTTTTTCTTTTACAGATTATGCTTTTAGTGTTGTATTTAGACACTCAAGGTCACCTAGATTCTCTTACATTACAGGAGTTTTATAGTTTTGTGTTTTATTTTTAGGACTATGATCCATTTTGGGTTAATTTTTGTGAACGGTTTAAGGTTTGTGTCTAGATTCATTTTTTGTAGGTGGGTGTCCAATTGTTCCAGCCGTTTGTTGAAAAGACAATCCTTTCCCCCACAGAATTGCCTTTGCTCCTTTGTCAAAGATCAGTTGACCATTTTCATGTGGGTCTATTTCTGGGCTCGCTGTCTGCCATTGGTCTCTTTGTTCTTTACCAGCCCCTGCTGTCTTGATCATTGTTGGTCGACAGTAAGTCTTAAGACCAGGTTATCTCAGCTTTGACTTTGTCCTTCCCCATCTGTACTGTATCTGCCATTTTGGATTTTGTCTTTCCATATAAATTTTAAAATCAGGATTCACAAAGTAACTGGCTGGGATTGAAGTCTGCTTCTTAGAGGCTAATCCTAAATATGAGCTGCCCTCAAAGAGCAATAGACAGCTGATGAAAGGGTTAATATGAAAAAGCCAAAGCAGACACACCATGACAAAGTTGGAAGGGGATATTGTGCAAGGAGACCAGATTAAGAAAATATATTATCAGCCTGACAGGTGACATCAAAAATACCACATCTTTAAAGAACAAAATACTCTTTTTTAAAAGAACATTCAGAGAACAAATAAGAGTTCTGAAAATTAAAAATATTTTAGATGTGAAAATTGTGATAGACTGAAAGATAATATTGAAAAGAATCTTCCAGAGAATATATATAAAAGGGGAAAGATAATTAGAGGACTAGTCCAGAAGGTCCACTATGTGTAAACTAAGGATATGTCAAAGAGAAAATGAAAGAAGGGGAATGGTGAGGAAATAAGAAAACTTTCTAGAACTGAAGGACTGAGGTTTTCTGATGGGAAAGGGCCAGCGCAGACCCATAGAAGGTGAAGCTACTCACACTGAGCATTCAGTTTCAGGAAACTTGCAACAAAGACACTATCTCACAAGATTCTTCAGTAGGGGGAGCAGGTAGGAGAGGGGGGTCCCACACACAATATCCAAATATGAATGCTGTCAGATCCCTCAGCAGCAAACCTGAGAGCTGAAATAAAGGAAGCACAACCTTCAAAATTCTCAAGATCATTTCAGTTCTTAGCTGTTCTATCAATTTGAAAAAGGAGTATTAGAATTTCTTACTGTGTTTACAGAGTTGTCTCTCCTGTCAAATTCTGCTTTATTATATTGATGTTCTGTTATTAAGTGCATAAATGTGTGACTGTTATGTCCTTTTGAATTGCCTTTTATCACTACAAAATGTCTCTCTTCACTTCTGGTAATATTCTTGATGTCTACTTTTTAAATAACTTTATTGTGATATAATTCACATACCATAAAATTCAACCTTAAACTTTGTGAAAATAGGAATGCAGGAGATGAGAGGGAAGGAGGGGAAGGGGAAGTAAAAGAATCAAGATGTGATCTATTTAAGTAGCAATCCCCCTCAATGAATGTATTTTATTGTGTATCACAAGTATATACTAATAATAAGGGGGTAAGAAAAAATGAGAAAGGACAGACATTGTCTGGTTCCTGATCTTAGCTGGGAAAAGAATTATTCAGTTTTTCATTATTAAATGTGCTATTGACAGTATATTATTTTGCTACTAGATTAAGAAATTTCAAATTGAAAACAGCCCTTTCCATTGCTAGTTGGCTGCGGGTTTCTATCAGGAATGGATATGGAATTTTGTCAAATCCTTTTTCCATCTACTGAGATGACCATATGGTCTTTTTCTTCTTAGCTTGCTAATACAATAAATTACATAAATTGATTTTCAATGGTTATACTCAGTTTGAATTCCTGGCATAATTCCTCATATGTTCATGATGAATTTTCCTTTCAATAAATAGTTGTATTAAATTTGCTATAGAAATGCACAATTCAGTGGATTTTGGTTAAGTTTCAATAGTGCAGCCATTAGCACAATCTAATTTTAGAACATGATGACCCCAAAAAGAAAACCTCATGCCTTTTTGCAGTCATTCCCCAACCCTCCCACACTCACTCCCTGGCTATTATGAATAATGCTGCTATGAACTTTTGTATACAGGTTTTTGATATGCTTGGGTAATATGCTTGGAGTGCAATTTCTGGGTCATATGGTAGGTATATTAGTCAGCTTTCCTATCGCTAAGACCAAATACCTGACACCCACAATCCAAAGGAAGAAATGGTTTATACAGCTCATAGTACATAGTCAGCTGGCTCCAAGGCAGAAACATCATGGTGGAAGGGTATGGCACAGGAAAGGTGCTTAGTTCATGGTGGCCAGGAAACACAGCAGGGAAAGTCACCAGAGAGGAAGAGACCAGGAGCCATATACAATACCCAAAGTTGCGCCTCCATGACCCTCCCAGACACATCCAGAAATATATTTTTCTACTCCCCTAGGCAGCTCCCAAGCCAATTAAGCTGAAACAATTAAGTTTAACCACTACTTATACTAACATTTTGAAGAACTGCCAACTTTTTATTTTTGTAGTTGGACTATTTTGTCAATATAAGCACTCTACCCATGAGCTATCTTTTTCCCCTTATTTACTGAGAACTTCTCAGTGTCTTTGTATGGAATACAAAGTTAAGCATAGTTAAGTCTTCCTTTTTAGAGATTCTGTTTTTTAACTAGAATTTTGTTTCACTTACATTTAATAGAATGTCACTCAGTGTAGAATTACAACTTTATTTCTTTTCTGTTCATCTTCTCTTAGCTTTCTTCTTTTTTCCCTTTTTCTTCTTTGTTATGTGATGTTCTTAGAACTCCAGTTTGATTTACCTATTAATATTTAGCTGTACCTTTACTTTCTTTTAGTGGTGGCTCTGGTATTGTAGCATACATCTTTAATATTTTTCCTTATTATTCTTGTTGTTTTTTGTTTTTGAGATAGAGTCTTGCTATATAGTTCAGGCTGGCCTTGAACTTAGTATGTAGCTCAGTCTGGCCTCAAACCTGCCATGATCCTCCTGCCTCAGCCTCGTGAGTGCTAGGATTATAGACATGCACTGCCACACCTAGCAACATCTTTAGCTTTCCAGTCTACTTCATATTGTACATTCCATATACAATGTAAAAACCTAGAAACTATGTAGCTATATCAGCCTTATTTCTGCTTGCCTTTATACTAGAATCATCATAAGTATTACATCTAGATACTTATAAATCCCAAAACACTGATATTATTTTTGCTTCAGTTATATCTATTTTTTAAGTTAAGAGGGAAAACATTTTTTTGTAGTGCTTGGGATTGAACCCAGGGCCATACACATGCTTGGCATTCTGCCATTAAGCTACACTCCCAGGCCTTTTTATTTTTGAGACAGGGTCTTACTAAGTTGCCTAGGGTGGCCTCAAAGTTGTGGTCCTCCTGCATCAACCTGGGATTAGAGGTATGTATCACCATGTCCAGTCTGCCTTTTATATTCTACTCAGTTATTTCCCATTTATGATACACTTTGTATGTTCAACTTGAAGAACATCCCTTAGCATTTCTTAGAGTGTACACCTGTTGGCAACAGATAACTTTTTATTTATCTGAAAGTTGTTGGGTTTGCCTTCATTCTTTAAAGACACTGTCACCACATACCAAAAAAAAAAGTTCTTTCACATATTGAATAGGCCATCTTCTGGTGTGCTTAGTTTCTGATCTAAAGTCTGCAGCCATTCAAAGCATCATTTCTCTGTAAGCCATGTGTCATTTCTCTGGCTGCATTAAGATTTCTACCTTGTCTTTGGCTTTCAGCAAACTAACTATAATGTGCCTACCCAGGATTTTCTTTATATAGACCCTGTTTAGGATTCATTGAGCTTTCTGAATCGGTAAATGTATATCCTTCACCTAGCTGGAGAAATCTTTGGCCTTTCCCTCTCTGCCTCCCTCTTCTTCTCTTCTTTTCTAGACTATAGTTGGCCTTATGTTAAACCTCTTGATACTGCCCTGTAAATCAGTAAGACTTTTCACTTTTTAAAATGTTTTGTCTGTCTTCTTCAGATTAGGTAAGTTCACAGTGACTCTTAGCTCTGTCATAACTATTAAGCGCATCCACTGCAAGAAAGTAATGCAGACTTAATTTCGCTATTAAGCCCATCCAGTGCATTTTAAAAATTTCAGATACTGTATTTCTTAGTTCTTGACATTTCCATTTCTTCTTCCTTTGCTGAGATTTCCTATTTTTATTCATTGTATTTTCCTTCACCTAATTAAGCATTGTTACAATAGCTGCTCTGATGTACTTGTCTGATAATTCCAACATCTGGGTCACCTCTGGGTTTAAGTAAGTTTGAATTATATCCTGAACATTGTAAATGTTATGCTGTGACAACTCTAGATTGTTATATTCCCTAAATAAATGTTCATATTTTTCCTTTAGTTCATAATTAGTTTGATTAGACTCGAACTGCAAACTGTCTAGCCTACAGTGGCAACAGCTCCAATTTCCATTCAAGTGCTTTAACCTTATCTGCAAACTCTTGCCTATGCGTGCACACAGTTCAGACATCAGCCAGAGATCTGGGGAATACTTACACAGAGAACACAGAACTGCCTGTCTCTGCTGGGGTTCTCCCTCATTTTGGCAGCTATGGCCACCCTGGGCTCTGTCCTCTGACTTTCCAACTGGAAAGGCAGGGTTTGTTGTTTTTTTTTTATAAGAGCTGCAGGTGACTTGTACCACATTATGTCCATGGCCCAAAGCTTACAATTTCCAACTTCCCTCTAAAATCCACCTGTCTTTGGTCAGTCTCAAAAACATTCAGAGAAGTGCCTGGTGTGATGGCACACGCCTGTAATCAGGAGGCTGAGGCAGGAGGATCGCTGTGAGTTCAAGGACATCCTGAGCTACATATAGTGAGTTCAACGCCAGCCTGAACTGCATAGTGAAACCCTGTCTCAAAAGAAAAAAAAATTTAAAAAGTAAAGACTCCAAAATATTCAAACAGGTACTTTTGTTTGGGTTCTGGGGTGAGAACTGTACTTCCTTCAAATTATTTAGGCTGTTACCTGCGGAGTTATTAGTCTTTTTTTATACCCTGCCATGTTAACAATTAAGTGTGTGGATAAAGCCACTTTCAAATAGGCAGTAGAGATTGTTAAACAAATGCATAGATGGAGTCTGGGATTCAGAATATTCAACAAAAGCAAGAATCAAAGGAATTCTGAGGATGAAAGTAACGCAGAAAACAGGCCTAGAAAGCCGAGTCCCAACTGTTCGGTGCAAATCAGAAGTCCTCAGGAGAGATTTCTTCAAAAAGACAAACTTTAAATACTTAATGGGTTTGAAGATTCTAAAAGAGATTTACATAATTAGGGAAGTGTTTGGATTTGAATTATTGCTAAGTACACTGAAAATTAAACCAATAAAAAAAATTATTTTGCTCCAGAGGAAAAATGTACAGGAAGACAAAGTAATCACAGTAAACCATGTGTTTAACTATGAATAGATATTACATAGTCATGATATAAATCCTGAATGCTGATCTAGTTAAAATTTTGATTAACTATATCTAGAGGATGGTGGTACTAGAAAAATAGGGGGGAGATAAAGAAAAAGAGCTAAACTAGTGGGTGAGAAACCTGAGAGGGTCTTTGACCTTCCATGGGACATTTGGCAATGTCTGGGAACATTCTTGGCTGTCATTCTTGAGCCGGCTACAGGGTATTGGTGCATCTAAATTCTCCACTGGAAGGACTTCCTGTCCTGGGGTCATTCTAATGGGGTCTCCATCATGTATTTCTAAGGTCTCAGGTGGGAGTGCAGGGGCAGGTGCGGGCATCTAGTGGGTAGAATTCAGGGACAGTGCACACCCACAGCAAAGAATTGGTCCAACAGCACAGTAGGGCCACTGTTGAGAAACCCTAAGCTAAGTCATCATTTACCATACTGGTTTGTCAGTGGATGATATGTCAACAGTAGATATCTGAAGATGAAATAATAGAGAACGAATCAGCTAAAGACTTTGGGGGTGAGAAGTAGGGCACTGTTGTGCCAATTCTTGTGGAACTGTGTCTTTAGAATGTATGCATGCTTAATTTTGGTATTTTGAACAATTCGAATGGCGAGAGACAGGCGTGGTGGTGCATGCTTATAATCCCAGCACTCAGGAGGCTGAGACAGGAGGATCTCTGTCAGTTTGAGGCCATCCTGGGCTACACAATGAATTGAAGGCCAGCCTGGACTGCATTGTGAGATTCTGTCTCAAAAAAAAAAAAGAGAGAGAGAGGGTTTCCATTCTTCACAGACATTCCCCAAATAGTGGCTGGGTGACAGGTGGCTTAGGATTTTGTCATCGACCTGGACGCGGCGGTGATTGACTCCCTCCATGAGTTTCTTCATGCCCCTGTGTAAGGACAGTTGCATGGAAAGACATGTCACACTTCTGTGTAGCTAACTGGATCTGTGGTTTGTGAATAATCTTTCTAGGAATGGTAACCCCAAGGGGCCGGCCACAGTGGTTGTCTGAGCCTTCTGTGGATGCAGCAAGTGATCAATGTGTGCACACCTCCCCTACTACCCTCCAGCAGCAACACGCCAAAATTGCTACTACCCTCCAGCAGCAACACGCCAAAATTGCAGGTGCAGGTTTTTTCAGGGGCTTTCAAGCCCCATGGAAGTTCAAGATGCCAATCTGAGCAGATGAGGAAGCAGCAAGCCTTCCACCTACTCTGAAGTTTCTGTCAGCACATAAGCAATCCATGGCATCTGTTATCAGGACTGTCCCTGGTGCCAAAGATCCAGTGTAGCTTAAACTGATTTTAGGTTTATAAGCTGGGATATTCTAGCTTTTGCTCTTCTGTCCTTGCTGTAGAGGGAAGGAGAACACAACTGATTTTCCCCTGCTGCTTTGGATCTGGGCTTGTCAGTTAACCCCAACTTAACTGTACTGCAGGCACCATGTACCTCTGCCCTGCTCTTCTCCTGAGAGTGTATTTCCAGGCACTGTGGCACATGCCAGTTGGCATCATGTGCCTCATTAAAGTGCTCACCTGCATCCCAGGCACTGATCTATGAAAGTGCAAAGCCACGCAGTCTGCAGCTCTGACCTTGGGATACTCTTCACTGTGGGTGAAGGACTCCATGTGAAGTTTATTCACTTTGCAAAGCTCAGCAGGGGAGGAAGGGCTTTAGAAGAGCATTGCTGAAGGGACAATGGGAGGGAAAAACAAAGAGCATGAGGAGCCCTAAGGACCCAAGACCTCTATGCTGGGCACTGCTACTCCATGTGCCCATGCAGCTTGAGAAGTCCATCTAGCTGTCCATGAAAGGGACTGCCCCTCATCTTCCCCTGGCAAGGGAAGACAGCTGGAATGCAGACGATATACTCTATATACCCAGACCAGGGGGGCTTAAATAACCTATCAGTTTGCTGTGGCATAGCTCATCCAAGGCAAAGGTGATCCCAGCAAAGGAGACAGGGACACAGACACTGCCTGGTGCCTTGTCCTGGAGAGCACCCTGCAGAGGGGTTTGCTCTGTCCTGTGATGGAGAAGGGAGGAAAGGGAAGCAGGATTAGTGGCCTGCAGGCAAGGATGAGGGTGGCCTAGAAGGACAGCTCCGGAGGAAGACAATCTCTTCTCAGACTCACATTCATATGTCCAGCGAGGGCCCACTGAGTAAGAATGGCTTCTGATAGAACATCTGTGATGGAAGGGAGACCCACACGGCTCCTTACTGCAAGGCCTGATCCTTTCCAGAGGTCCTACCAACATTTTCCAGTGGCAGTGTTCCCACTTGCCGTCGAATTCCCAACTCACAATACCCTCACCCTAAGGAGGCGCTAAGGGCTCCCTGAGGAGCTGTGGCTTGGCAGAGTTGCATTTGCCATCTGCAGACCTGGTAGACAGCAGACCCAGTCTGCTCCCTGCCAGCTTCCCTTTGTCCAACACCAGTCACTCCTAGGTCATGCCCCTTTCTACCCCACCTCAGGGCTGGGGTCTTATATATGACTGAGAAGATGAGGGGCAACAGGGCGCCGGCTCTTAAAGGCCCCCATGGAGGGGCTGTGGCTGGGCTGCAGGGTAAGGAGGCACAGCTCTGTCTTGTCACTGGAGTTCTGTCTTAGTCCGCTCAGAGTGCTGCAATGGAATTCCACAGGCCCAGGCTGCGAGCATTTCTTCCCCTGTTCTGGGGGCTGTGAGGTCCATAACAAGGCATGGGCCCATGTCCTGGTAGGCAGATGGCTATGTCCTCACATGGGGGCTGGCACAGGACAACAATCGATTCACAAGTCACCCCATGACCTAATTACCCCCAGAAGTCCACACTCACTTCCAGGAGGGCCTTCACAGAAAGGACCTGACCTCAGCCCACTGCAGGTTCCCAGCTGCAAGGTGTAGTATGAGATGGGCTGAGCCTGAGCTGAGAAACAGGGCAGCAGGGCTTCGGGGAGAATGGTCTGCGCTAGAAGAAAGCAGTACAGACCCAAGGGCTAAACAATATGCATGGGTCTTGGGGCCATCTTTGGCCCTTAGCTAACAACCAGTGTCCCTGTGCTGGATCCTAGGGGAGGGTGGGGAGGCAGAGGCACAAGAAGACAGGTCTCTGGCCCCTCCAGGGTCTGCCCACGGTAGGGAGAGCTGGAGATACGTCAACCATGTGCACACCACGGTGTTGTGAGGAGGTGGGCCACGACAGCAGATGAAAAAGCACTGTGGTGAAGGCTGCAGAGGTAGCAAAGCCTTCAGGGTGCAGGCTGGCAAGGCTGGGGAGGGCACAGGTGAACGCTTGCACTGGAGGGGCTGTCACAGTTGTACAGCTGAAGGTCTGAGATCCAGGGAACAGGCTGTGAGAGCCTGCCCAGGCTTCTTCCAGATGGGCTGCCGTGATCCTTGGCATACCTGGCTTATGGAAGCCTCGCCCAGAACTCTGCCCCTCCTCACAGCATCCTCGCTGTGTCTCTGTGCACAACCGCACCTCCCCTTTGTACAGGAACACCAGCCACGCTGGGCAAGAGCCCACTCTGATGACCTCAGTGACGTGTACCTCAGTGACAAAGGTCACACTCTGTGCTAGGACATCAGCAGATGGGCCCAAAAGGGACAGAACTCGGTCCATCACAGGCGTGCCAAGGCACAGAGAGTGGATGTGCTGGTAGCTCAGTGCAAGGCAGAAGAAAGCAGGCTATAGCAGTAGTACCAGTAATTGGAGAGGGGGATCAGAGTTCCTATCCAGAAAGATCCATGTGGGCAGTGGGTCAGGGTGGATTCTCTGCACTTGGCTGGCATGGACAGGGCAGGTGGCTGGTAGGCTCCACTCACTGCCCAAGGTCAGAGCTAGACAGCCTGTTAGAGCAACCAGGTTCTCCACGGGCAGCTTCCTGTCTCCGGGTTAGTTTGATGGGGCCCTTCCAGCATGCTCATGGTGTGGCCATGCAGCGAAATCTGAAGCCAGCCCTGGAGGAGTACGAAACAGACACACACTGAGGCATTACTCCTGGTCCCAATTTGCAGAGCCTCTGAGCCTCAGCTGATTTAGGAGACCCCGTGTCTTAGTACCTTGAGAGCTTTCCATCAGTCTGACAAAATACCTGAGACAAACTTACAGGAAGAAAGGTTTATTCTGGTTCACAGTTTCAGGCACAAGAGAGCACAGCTGCTCACTTCATGCTGGCCAGAAAGGGGCAAGGGGTGGAGGGAAAGCTGGTGGGCTCTCCCCCTTTTTCCACTTTTGTTCTGTCTGGGCCCCAGTCTATTGGATGGTGCCACCCACATTAAGGGTGGGTCCCACATGCCAGTAACCCCTGGAAACATGCTCCCCAACACACCAAAAAGTGTCTTGCTAATTTGCTGGGCACTTCTCAATCCAGCTGACAATCAAGATTAACCATCACAAGCACACTGCAGGCAGATTACAAATGCGTGTCACCGGAACTGCATGCTTCGTGCTGGAACTGCCTTTGTGCGACTTGGGCCACTTTGCTAGCTTGTACCAACCAATTCTGGGGGCAGTCAGGGGCTCCCCAGGCCTCATAGCCATGCCTGTGCAATAAGCACACATCTGTGGTTAGCTGGAACTCACAGAATGGTGACAAACGGTCAGCTGCCTCATCCTTCTCAGAGACCAGCATCAGGCCCCTTGCATTTGCTCCCACTTCCTTTGCAGGGGCCAACTGTGGGCACAAGGTCAACATTTTGTATGATTCCAGCTCTGGCCAGGAAGGGGCTGAACCCTGGAAACTAAGTACATGGCCAAACTCACTCACCTACAGGTTCCCAAGAAAATCAGAATCAATTTCACAAATGTAACCTGGACCGATTTTGAGACCAGCAGTATGGAGAGTTCATTTTGTCCCTTTTGAAAATTCTAAAAGATGGCATCAAAGGCGATGATAGCAATTTTCTGTCATAGCAGTGGCTAGCATAAGTCCACTCTCCCTGCAGGGAAGGGCCATCAGGGCACAGGAAGATTGGGTGGATCCCATGCATCTAGCAGCACTTGTGCCTGGCTAAGATTTAGGGTGGGGGGCTGCAGGGCTCCCCACTATCAGTACTATATGGGAGTGGAAAACTGAAACACTGGACTTCTTGTGTAACAGTCTCCAACCTTCAGTCTTGACAACTAAGTTAACATGGGTTAAAGCACTGTTTGGGTAGATTTGGCCCTTGCCAACCTGAGATTTACCCCTCCACTTCCTGAGCCTCAGACAGAGGACACCCCACAGATGGGTGGCAGATGGAAGGTGATAGTGCTTCCCCTGCAGGAACCTGCCCAACACCTGGCATTCGGCTTCCATCCTGAGCAAGGCAGCTGGTCACAACCCAACACCAGGCATGACCAACCCTAGGAATGTGGTGGATGGGCAGCTGGAGGCTCTCTGCTACCAGCTGATTTGCCAGGGGCTCTCCTCTCAAAGACCTTGGATGCTGGCCTCTGGTGCCTGAGCCCAGGCAAGGAGCGCCTTCCTAATAGGTGCCTCCCACACCTGCAGTGGTACCTGACTCATAGAAGCACCGGTGAGAAATGAGAATAGGCTTGTGCTGCCTTCCCTAGATCCAGGGGAGGCCGTGCATGGTTCCTATACCTCACCTTGGTATACTTCATGCCTCCTCCCAGGCTCTTCTGTACCACTATCCCTAGCACAGACTCCATCCCCACCCCTAGCTAGCTGCCCTTTCTACTTCCACTCCAGAAGCAGAGTGATCCATGGTCCAAAAACATGAATCAGATCATGCCCCTCCCCGGCCCAAGCCTAACTCTTCCCCCTGGTATTCAAGCCATTTGAATCCCACTGCTCTCTCTGCTGCCCTTCCCTGGCTGGCTCTGCTCTGGCCACCAGGTCCTCCTGCTGTTCTGCAGTCGTATCAGACTCCTCCTCGATGGATCTGATGGAATTACCTCCCCGTCATTCCTCACGAAGCCTTGCCTGACCCTTCGCATGGTACCCAGCCCCTCTCCTGCAGTCTGTGTTTTCAGGTGGTGCTCCGCACACGTGACATTACAATGTGCTCACTTACTTGGGGTCAGGTGGCTTCCCCATGAGAACGCAAGCTCTGGATGGCAGGGACAGACTGTGTGTTGACATCGCAACTGCACCTCCCAGCTTTCAGTGGGCACTCAGAACAAAAGCACTGGGAAGACGCAAACAGAACAGTGAGTTCCTGAGTGCCAGTCACTGTTCTGGTGTGAAGACAATGGAGGAGAGAGAGGGTGGACAGAGCGGCCACAGCCTGTAGCCTATACTCCATCTGTCTCTGAGCTAACACAGCCTGAGCATTAAGTGTGGCCAAGTTGGGCTGGTTGCTCACACCCCTTGTGAGCTCCCCACTACTCTCCTCCACCCGGCCCTTTTCACTTCCTAAGTCAACCTGGTTTGCCAGCTAAGTCAAAACCAAGTTAAACCTGGTTTGACTTGCCAAGCAAGTCAGAAAAAGAGCTGCCAGAGTCACTGCAAACACCATGCTGTCCTCACCTCCATGGTCCCTCTCGAGGGTTATAGGTGCTCCTGGGACAGGCCACTCAGTGCAGAAACCATACCAGCTAGGGTGAACCAGAGGAGCTGCTCCTCCAAGTGGGCAGATGACAAAGCAGCAGCCATGGCAACTGCCTCCCCGCTGTGGGGAGCCAGCTGCCTCAGGCCTCTCATCCAGGTCTGGATACTCAGGGTGTTAGATTTGTAACAATTCGCCACGTAGTGCACTTGGGCCGTGATGACTCTTCTGTCTGAGGTACACGTTGTTTAAAATTTTAAAGAATGCACGGCAGAAGAGGGAAACACAGCGACGTGGTGGCTGGCAGCTGCCAAGGGACAGGTTTCAGCGTGAGCGCAGGCACTGGGCTTGAACTTTGCTGTGCACTGGGTTCGCTCGCCACACCCCCAGCTACAGGCAACCTGTGGTGGGCCTGGCAGCAGAGCTACGGGACAGTGCCAGGCTCACTGTCGGGGTACAGCAAGCTGGGCATTTCCACGGCAATGTTTGAAAACTGCAGCTGGGTCATGTACATGGTAGGCAAGGCAGGGGTGGCAGTCCCGGCAGCTGCAAGTTTCCTTGAGTAGCAGACACAGAAGGGAGGCGCTGCACTTTGCTTGATGTGGAGGACTGAGGCCTGGGGGCTTGAGCCCAGTGCCCCGTGCTGTGGGTGTCCCGGAGTCTGTCGTGGCTTCCACCCCCCAGGGGATGTGATGGGAAGGCACAACTAGCATGGGGGAGGGAACGGCTCAGAAAGGGCCTAGAGCTCCTGAACAGTGGTACAGTGCCCAGATGGAGGCAGCACCACGGTCCAAGCATGTGATCCCCTATCCTAGGAGCTCTAGGAAATTTTCCCTCCTCCCCCTGGGACAAGGCAGGGCCCCTCCCTCTTAGCATCTTGTTGAGCCAAGCTTTTATGCCAGTGATGGTGAACCTTTTAGAGCGGTCAATGACAGCAAAGAGCCCACTGCGGCCCATGTGCCACTGTTCCTGCCATCTCATCTCAGGCCTACAGATAGAGAAAAGATAGAGAGCTTCCAGAGGAAACTGGCCGTGTCCATATGATATGTGGTCCCAAAATGCTTAAGAAGCAATTAAGCGCCATGTTTTCTCTTCACTGCAAAAATGGGAAGCTGCTGCTCAGCCCCGACCCTGGAAAATCACTTGGGTGGCTACACAGAGCCACTGGCTGTGATAACTGCTCCAGGCCCACAAGAGTGAGCACTGAGAGTACTCAGGTTAAGTCCTGTCCGGCAGCTGCAGAGTGCTGGCTGGGCAAGGGCCGAGGGCAGATGGAGGTGCTGGCCGCAGGGGGCAGGACTCCCTGGGCACAGCTAAGTGACCTCTCCAGCCACAGCTGCATTCATTCTGGTTTTCTCAAGTGCACCTTTGCTTCTTTTGTCTCCTGAGGTTTTCCTCCCACTCCCTGTGCTGGCCCCTGGCCTCAAAGGACCACTTGTCCCCTCAGGCTGCCTGCTGCACTGCCACTTCTTCCTGCTAACCTAGCCACTGACCTGTTCTCGTCTTCCTGCAGGTTAACAATGAGAATGTTGTCAAAGTCGGCCACAGGCAGGTGGTGAACATGATCCGCCAAGGAGGGAATCACCTCGTCCTTAAGGTCGTCACGGTGACCAGGAACTTGGACCCTGACGACACCGCGAGGAAGAAAGGTGCGTGGCCCCCAAGACTCCCTCCAAGGGGCACGGGTAGGGCCCGCTGCAGGGTAGATGGCGCCTTCTCTTTAGCTAAAACCCAGACATGGCTTGGGGCTAGAATTGGCCACCGCAAACATGACAATGACCCAGAGCCGTGCTCCCCGCCAAGCGCAGGCCCTGTTGGTAAGGAGTAGTGAAGAATCACAGCCGTCCTTTTAGCCACGAAGAGCAGCTGTGTAGTGGCACCAAGGACAGCAAATCCTGTGACGGCAGGTCAGCTAGGCTTGGAAGAAGATGCACAGAGCAACGCAGCCAGGGCACAGCACGGGAAGAGGGCCTGGAGGAGGGCGCTGGAGACAGACAGGCCAGGGCTGTCTCGCCCTGGAGAACTCGGGCTCCACCTCAGGAAGGCAGTCCCCAGCTTCGCCTAAAACCCAGCGTGAGCAAAGAGCCTTTGTACCTGTGACGGGGTGGGGGCAGGGCCCTTACCCAGCCTGGCAATGGCATCTAAGAGCTGAGGGCTCGCAGACTGCAAGAGCTATCTGTGGCCCATCAGCCATGCCCCGTTAGTCACCAAAAGACTCCATGTAGACAAGCCGGACAGGCCTCCCTCTCTCCCTCCCTCGGCCGAGTGCCCACCTTAGCCTATCCTAAGCAAACCCACATGGCCCCAACAGATCCAGCCCACAGAACCTCCCTGCCACATGACTCACCCACAGGCCACAGAGTGATGCCTGTCTTCCTACCTGCCAGCCTTCCCCACAAAACTGTAGGCAAGAGGGCCACCGCGCCTAGCCCCATTATTCCCGTGTCCGGAAACGTGGGAAGTATGTGCACAGCATGGGGCCTTGCCACCGTTCTCATTCCTGTCTCTGTTTGTCCATCAAGCTCCCCCACCTCCGAAGCGGGCGCCGACCACGGCCCTCACCCTGCGCTCCAAGTCCATGACCGCAGAGCTAGAGGAGCTCGGTAAGAGCCACCATCCCCCTACCCAGCTCATGCTGCCCCCTGTGAAGCCCCAGCCCATGCATGGCCCCTTGCTGGCTTGCTTGTCTCCTTCAGTGATAGTGTGCCCTCTCCCTGCCCTGCATGGCTGGGCAGTTCCACATTCGGCATCACCCTCGGGAACCTGTGGGTGTCTTTACTCTTTCCTGTTTGTCTAACATTGTTTTGTTTTGAATTTTTGGGCCTCTCACTAGTGGACAAAGGTAAGCGGAATCTCAGCAGCAGCTACCCTGCTGTCTAGGGCACCCCTACTGACTGCTGCCTTGGCCCAGCCTTGGAGGCCTGTGCAAGGTGCTCCCTGATGCAGCTAGGCATGGCTCAGACCTTAAGGGGTCTTGGCATAGATGGCACTGGCATCGGCACACCAGATTTAGGGAGCACCCAGCACCTTAAGAGGTCTGCAAGAAAGAGAGACTCCCAACCATTTGTCCCTGTCCTGTAGACTGGGTAAGGGTGACTATTAGCCATATGCACCATGGTAACCATTAAAAGGGGAACGTTGGAGCTGATCTCCCAGATGCTGCTAAATGCCATAAGGCGAGTCTCCAGGGAGTCCAGGGACACTTCTGGGAAGAGTAGCTCTGAACCTCAGGATGGTGAGGGAGTAGAAATGCTTGTCTCACCGACAGCAGGAACAGGGCTGGTGAGGGCAAGTCATGTGGGCACAGAAGCAAATCTGAGCTCCTGGCCCAGCAGGCTGAAAGTTGAGTGCCTCTCTTTGACATCTTGCCTAGATATCCCTCTCAACTGATGCCAGCCTTCCACTGGAGACCTTTAGGTCCTGCCCACAAAAAATGTCAAACACAGAGGGAGCCTTCCTCTTTGCTCTCCCATGGGAGGGGTCTAGCAAACCACGACCATCCTTCTGGGCCGAGAATACTGAGGTTGGCCAGGCCATCCCAACTGCACTGTGGGGCTCAGCACACAGCTTCGGTTCTTTAGAAAAGGGCAGCTGTGCCCCAGCTTTCTCCTTTGTCTCATATGTCACCATGTTCACCATATTATCCTTTCAAACACAGTCCACTGGGGAGACCACAACAGCACCGACATGAGCCACACCTGATGGGCAAGGAAAGTAGGAATGCTGACAGCAAGTCCAGGGGTGATTTCCCAGGGGTCACTGTGGGACCCCCAAGGTGACAGCAAGCAGCTCATCTTTAAGGGGCACCACTGAAGGGTGTCCTGAGACCTCAGGGCTATGCAGGGGCTCAGGTGTCGTGAAAGCTAGCCCACCATGGGTGGACTTGTATTCACATTTGTCTTTCTGAAGCTCACATCCCACTTCTCAGGACATTGGCGGGGACAAGGGGTGTGACTCAAGAAGGAAAGTGCCTTTCCACCTCTAGGAAGGGGGTTCACAAGCAGGGCAAGTGGAAAGAGACAACCCAGGTCCAGGTCTGGGAAAGCTGCACCTGCAGCTCTACAGTGCCCCCTGTCCCCCAGTGCTGGGTCCCAGCCTGTTTCCCATGGCCACCCTCAGCTGGGCAAGGCCCCAAGTGTAGGCTGCAGGCTGCTGTCCAGTGGCTCACAGCACTTCCCTTTCTGTTTGCAAGCTGCAGTCCGGAAGAAGAAGGGTAAGGGAAGCCCAAGTGTCTGTCTCCAGTCCTCCTGCGCGTCACACCCCAGTAGAAGCGAAATCCCTCTTGTGACCGTCAAGTGAAGTCTAGAATGTACCATGAACGTTGTGTCTTCTCCCTGTTTTGGGGTCTTGCCTAAGAGCCCCAGCCCTAGAACATGTCCCATTTTGGTCTGTTCGGTCTGTTTGACTTCTGTCTGTGACTCTCCTGACGTGTCCAGTATTTTCCCATGAGCTGTGTCCATGTCAACATGACTATGAAGCTACTGCAAGCCCTTGGTGGTCACAGCTGGACCTTCCATGGCTAGGCAGAGGCCTTGGCACTCCCAAGGAGGCTGACCAGAGACTAGGCCACACGGGCTGCAAGACAGGGGTATAGGCACAGGAGCCCCTGGCTGCTCCTGACCCAGCATTCCCTTTGCAGTAACCAAACACTGCCCCTTTCAACATATTGAAAGTTTCCCTTGTGCTGGTGGCAGAGGGAGCTAGGGTCTTCTGACCCACCATGCTGTGAGATGGGAAGGCAGCAATGGTGTGACAGTGAGCAGCCATGACACAAGGCCCACATGTACCCTGAGAATAGAGCTCTTTCCTTCTGCAGCAGTAGCCACATCTTGGATGTTTCTCACCTGGCTGCTGGAGATAGTTTCGAAAGCACTTTCCATTGTACTGAATGAGACCTTCTTCGGAACAATGACAAGCAGCACTCTCAATTCAAAACCATTTTTTCTTTGGTTTTTTGGGCTGCAGGCACCATCCTAAGGCATGCCGTAGACAGAGCAGTGACCAGAAGGTCGCTGAAGTGAGGGGGGTTGTCGGTACTGGAGACCAACAGGGCCAATATCAGGGAAGGTCAGGGCTCCCTAAAGCAGGTGGCAGAGCCTCTGTGGCCTCCCCTCTCCTCTTTGACTCCTCAGTGCTAACAGTCTTCCTGCAGCAACCTAGGCCTTCATACCATACCAGGCTGTCCAGGATGCTCGCAGCGGGCTTTCTAGGGTCTTCTCTGTATCGAGCACAAGGTGGATGCCCAGATATAGGACATGCTTTTTTCTGAGCGTCCTGGGGATATTCTTCTATATGACCCCTTGCCCTGCTGAAGGAAGAACAGCACCGTGGGCTCCTAGGGACCCAGGTATCACACAACTGGCTAGAACAGACCACCATCAAGAAGGATTCGGGAGCCAGGGCAGCAAAGCCTCAGTGGGTAACTCCTGTGGACTGTGCTGGAGGATCCACAGGACAGAAGTCAAGGTCTGCACAACCACCCTCACTGAGGACGGGCAACCGTCCTGGACAGTGGAAATCCACTTTGTTTGAACATCAGAGAAAACTACCTGCAGATTAAATGTCCCCCTACCCCAGTCTAGAACAGGAAGTGAGGGTGAGGGCAAGAAGATCCCAAAGGGCCCAGCAGCTAAGGCCCAGCCCTGTTCTGTGGGGGACCTAGCTGAGGCCAAGAGAACTGAGGAACACCCACAGCCTTGGAGTGTTGTGTGGGCCCCAACGCCACGGCCCCTGCCAGCTTGAAGCCTCAGCTCCCCTCTGTGCACTGGGGACCATGACCCACAGCAAGTGCACAGGGAAGGCTCCACCTCTTTGTGAGGACCAGCCTGACCTACTATGTCCTGTCACCTCATGTCCTGCCCCACACCTTGACCACAGACTTCCAGCCTCCAAAACTGAGAGGATAAATGTCTGTCCTTTTGAGTCATCTTGTTTGTGGCTTGTTTCTGCAGTGTTAAGAGGTTCCTGCAAAAGTGAAGCAGCCTCAAATCCCAGCTCTCCCCAACAAGGCATGGTGCCTCGCTTGCTAATCCTGATTTTCACAGGGAACCTTCCCTAGTTCCCAGATATCTTGCTGCACACAGGCAAACACGACTGCCACCTGAGCCCTGCACACATAACCACCGAGGGCGGCTCTGGTGGAAGCAGAAGTAGAGCTGGCACGGGGAGGGGAAGTAGTTGTGAAGGGAACCATGACTTCCACCCTACTAGGCACCTCTGGCTGTACCCACAGACCCCATTCCTGGGAAGGCGTGTGGCTCTTTGGAGCCTGCAGGTCCTCCAGGGCCCAGACCACCTCTCCAGCTCCTTCACTGTCTCTTGGGAGAGCAGACCAAAGGCAGCTTGTCTGGCCCTATGGTGTTCTGTTTCTCCTAGAAGCAGTGCCACAGGGGAAGCCTGCACTGTGCTCGCACCCTGAGCTGGTTGTGGGGTGCTGCCCTGCATGGGGAGCACACCAGTGATTCATGTGCCCCTGAGGGGACAGAGCAGTAGCCGCCTTGCACACAGCCATGGGACACAAGTTAGAGTCACCTTGGTGGGGCTCCCCTGATCCACCTGGGGAATCAGGAAGTTTGGCCAGCAGGTCCACCCTCAGGGCCACGGGAGCCTGTGGTTCCCTGCCTCCCTCCTTGCCGTGGTGGTTAGGGTTGCTTCCCCCTAGAATTTGGAGACTCTGTCCCACAAAGCCTACAATATCTGGCTCGATGAACACAAAACAGCAGCACGTTGTCTCCAACCTGGGGGCGCTGTACTCCCTCTGGCAATTCATGAAGTTCACCTGAGGCCTGGGGACCTGGCTGGGAGACCTGGTGAGAAGCAGGGCAGGCGGTGCTTCCTCCCTGAGAAATGTGGCTGTGACACCCCAATCAGCCTGACAAACACACCGTCTCCCTCCCAAGCTACTCTTCCTGACACCCAGAAGTTTACAATTTATGGCCCATCAGCAACACATCTGTCTTCTGAAGAGATCCTAAGTTTGCTTAGAGAATTAAAGCACGGGTCACTGCTGGAGCATTCATCAGCTCATTAGCCGGTTGTTTTTCTTAAGACTTGACAGTTTTCAAATCTGTCTGCAGGATTGTTTTCAGTCACCAAGTACTTCATTTTACCACTGCAGGGGGCTGGACTCAATAATCCTCTTCATCCAGTTCTTGAATAGACACCCAGCTCCAAGCTTTTGTAAATCAAGCCTAATCCTCACGAGCCAGCCAGCACAAAATGGGAAACAGGAATTTGCAGTCTCACGTTTTTCTTAAAGGTCTTCACGTTCCAGTAAACAAGACTTCACAGATGGGGGCTGAGTAGTCAGGCCACCAGCTCCCATTGGTCAGCAAATCAGAAGATGGGGGTGGCTCTCTAGTCATCTGAATCCCACTAACAATACAAACTAACTTTCAAAGGAACAGTAGCCCTGGCCTTACATCCTCCATAAACCAGGTTGTTCTCATGGTTCTGTGGGTTAGGAGTAGAGCCAGAAGACACAAGGTGCCAGGTGTGGTGGTGCATGCCTGTAATCCCAGCACTTGGGAGGCTGAGGCAAGAGGATCTTTGCCAGTTCAAGACCAGCCTGGGCTACAAAGTGAGCTCAAGGCCAGCCTGAACTGCCTAGTGAGACCTTGTCTCAAAAAGACAAAAAATAAATAAACAAACAGAAGGCACAAGGTTTAAACAGACACCAGGATGGTCCACATTCAAGATGGCCATGGTTCCAGGGGATGCACCTCCTATGACATGACCGTGCCAGCCATCCTGACATAAGGTGAGGATGGTGTCCTGACTTCATGGGCCCTCCCACAGTGTTCTCCAATCAGCTAGGTGAAGCAGATCATTCTGATGGTAATCCTAGAGATTTTCAAATAAGTGTTTTGTTGCCATGGCCCAACAGAGCTAGGTACCCATCTAGATAGCAGGCAGGGCCCGGTGAATTTCACTTGAGCTCAAGCTACTGCCTGGTCCCACAGTCCCCACCTGCATGGCCTGAAGCATATCTCTGACCCACAAACTGTTTTCTCTGTGAAATGGGACCCTTCCTCCTCGCCCCCCATCCCGAAGTTTATAACCAGGTACTATGAAGGGAAATGGGATGAAAAGCTGAATTCCTGCCAGAGTCAAGGACTGCTGTTACCGATTGTGACACTCTTGACTCACCTAGGCACCCCATCCTTTGGTATATTTTTAGGGTGCCTGCCACAGGCCTCACAACGCTCAGATCCCATCCTGCTTCTTTAGGGCACTTGAAGGGTCCAGGTGGTGCCCCAGGATGCCAGGCCATGTACCTCCAGTGCTGTATGTAAGTGGGCATGAGCTCACCCTATCAGTTCGAGAGCTTAATCCCAAAGAAACAAACTCACAGCTTCTGGGAGGTCTCAGTGAAGAATCAGAGCGTCTCTGAGACTCAGCACCTCAACTCAGCCACAGGAGAGTTGCTCCTGCTGTGCTCCTCACCCACAACGTGCCAGACACATCCCCACACAGCAAGCCCTGGCCACCAGGGTCCCATACCCAGGGCCTTCCAACAGGGTCATAGCCCTCTGCATCTTACATCTGTCACTTCCATTGGTGCTCGAAGCTGAAAACCTTCCCTTGCTTGAGCACCCAGCCCCACCTGCCTCCTTCAGCGACTGAACTCAAGCAGCCCAGAAGCCAGGTGTTCCTTGGACCTCTCCCAGATCTCAAGTTAGTGGGTCCTGGCCCAGACACGTCCAGGACATGCAGCCCCGGGCCCTGGACTCTGCACAACAATGTGTACAGATGGGAGGCAGCTGGGTTCTTCAGCTGTCCCACAGCCCTCCATCTGGAAGGCCCCATAATGTTCTGTGGGAATGCAGTCACTCCTCCCTATCTTGGTACATGCCGTCTGGGTTCACGTTAGGGGCTTCGGTTCCCCAGGCCTCACCCTCACGGGAGGCAGAACAGGGGCCAGGGCCAGTACCATGGAAAAGAGTTAGGGGCTGTCAGCATTCTGCAAGGTTCTGTCCTGGGTCTCACTGCAGTGGTGGGATATAGCATCTTGATCCTAGAAAGATCTTGGCCCTGTCTTGGAGAAAGACACTCTTAGGCCACTAACAGCCATATCGTAGCTGAAACAAAGCCAAGGAGTTAGTGCCAAGGGGCCTATATTCTAGGGACAGACCAAGTTTGACCTATGTGCCCAGGGCTGGCTCATCAGGGCAGGATCCCATACATCACCAGAACCTAAGCCAAGGGGCAGTGATTTCCAGCAAACAGGCATGGTGGTGGCACAGGAAACCTATGTTCAATACCAGTCATCACAGGATATATATGAATCCCAGCCCAGACTTACAAAGGAAAGGTTTCTCAGAGAAAGCAGATGGCTGAGATGGCAGCATGTGGGCACAGGTGACATGGCACAGGGAGGAAGAAAAGCCACGCAGTAGATGCTCTAGCAAGAAGAGATGGGCCCTAGAGGATGAGGGCCAGGGCCCTGGACACAGGTGAAGGTGCCCCCACTGCCAGCAGCAACAAGGTTGGGCACTGCTTATCAAACCTGGGCTGTCCCAGAGAGGCACGTGTTCGCTATGCACAGGGGAAATCTGTGCTTCCCAAAGAACCAGAGAGGACACTGTGAGAGACATGTGCAGAAGGCTGGGTCAGCCTGCAAGCCCAGTCAGCTGGATGAGGGTGAAGGAAGCAAGAACCTGAGAGCACTTGCTGGTCTCACTGGGGTGGGGCCAGCAGAGAAAGGGCTGAAGTCCTCCTTGCCCTGCATGATTTATGTAACATCCTACTAGCAAGTAAACCTAGATAATGGTGCAGACCAGGGTGGCAGAACTTCCCCTAAAGGGCTAGTGACCATTCAGGCTCTGTGGGCCACGTGGTCTCTTGCACATCCTTCCTCTTCTTTGCAATCTCTACAAATCCGAAAACCTCTCTGAGGCTAAGGACATGTGAGAGCTGGTAAGGCCAGGATTTGGCTTGCAGCCATTGCTTACAGACTCCTGGAATCTGGCACCTTGTGTGGAATTAGTTATCTTCCACCAAGTCAGAGTTATGAGGGCATTGGCTGCTCTGAAAGGTCAAGAGATCATGACATGTGTCAGCCAGTCCCCACCCTGAAACACTCCCTTCCCTCTCCCATGCGCGTCTCTGTGTGTGTGTGTGTGTGACAGAGAGAGAGAGAAAGAGAGTGTGTGTGTGTGTGTGTGGCTGTTGGATCTGGCCCATCTTCTCAGGTGTTGGTGCTTTCATCCTGGGCTTCTTTGACCAGTGCTGCAGCTCTAGGGAATTCTGCCAGTGCATCAGCTCATCTTAAGAAGCCACCTTTGCAAGTGGCTACCATAGTACTATCTTGAGAAACAACTTGGAGACATGGCCTTCTCGCCTGAATTCAGAGGGAGCCAGCAGACTTCAGGAACAGGCTGGAGTTGCTGAAAGGTCTTGGGCTCAGACACAGAATGTTCTGAATGGCCTACTGCTCCTGCACCTACCTCATCCTGCCCAGAATGCTCATGAGGAGCACAACTAGGCTCGGCTAGGGCTCTTCCCAAGTGCATGAGGGCAGGGCCAGGGGCACTCTGTATCTTAGTGAACAGGGTCCTGTGCTCGAACAGCCTGAGAAAGGCCCTTTTATCTGATCTCAGATCTCCCAGAGGCAGAGCCAGGCATCAGGCCAGTTCTAGGATACATTTCAGTTTTCAAATTAGAACAGGTTATGTTTTAAATTTCCTCTTTTAAACATTTCTAATTTCTAAGGGTTACTTAAACCTTTGGCTTTCTTTTCCACGAGAAAATAGTGATGTTCCACTGTGGGGAGAACAGGAACTTCCTTACACAACACGTGCCAACATCTGGGGCTTCTGGCACCCACCCTGAATTCCTAAGTGCATACTATCAAAGCCCCAGCTTCAGGTGCAGTCTCTGTCTTGGAAACTGCATTTAGTTACAAAAGGGAACTATGATTTGGGGTCACTTTTTAAAGCTCCAAAAGTTAGTTCATACCAAAAAAGATAAATTCCACTAGTGAGAGTAAAGTTAGTCTCTGAAGAAAGGTCATATAGAGCTCCAAGGCCCTGGGGGCACAGTGCTGCCCAGGGAGGAGGCCAAGTTTTTGAGTCTTCTAGACCATCTGTGTCCAGGTCACCCTGGGGCTAGAGGTCTGGGGGACTAAAGGTGCTCTGGCAGGAATGCATGGGACAGGGAGAGATGCGTGCATGCTCCCTACATGACGGGCCTACCTGCAATTTCAGGCACTGGAGCAGTTGCTGTACTTCCGCACTCTGCTAACTACATTCACCCTCCTGATTGCGCTACGGCCATTCTAATCCCCATGGTTATGTTGCAGATAAACCAGAAGAGATAGTTCCGGCCCCGAAACCTTCCCGGACTGCTGAGAATGTGGCCGTGGAGTCAAGAGTGGCGACCATCAAGCAGCGGCCCACCAGCCGGTGTTTTCCAGCGGTCTCAGATATGAATGTGAGTAGTTGTGCCCCTGGGAATGTGGGCTCAGGGGCTAGGATGGACTGGAAAGCAGTCAGGCAGTGCTCAGCATGGATACAGAGGGAGGTCTCAGAATGAAAGTCCACACATGCAAGCTCAGAGCCAAATCCAAGGGGTCACAGGATGAATACCCTATTCCAGTGCAGACCTGCAGTGTGGGCACAGACCAGCTGGAGCCCACGCCTCATTTGTCCTGCATTCCCAGCTCTATTACTCAGCCCCTTGAGCCTTGAGGGTGTCCCTCCACATATTCAGTTGAAGTTCTGTGAGCCGTGGACATAAAGAACCGTGGCAGTAGATCTCAGACACAAGGATCTGAGCTCCTCATTACTCCAGGATAAAAGAGGCTGTCTGGCCTGCATTGCAGGCAGAGGTCCTCTGCAAGCACAGCCTCCACAGAAACATCTAACCAAGACTGAGACTGGGCTCAGGTCAGGTACCTGTACAGCGCCTCCCTCCCCAGCCATCAGGTGTGATCCTCCCTGCTGATACCCTGCCCCCAGCATGTCCTGGAAAATTCAAGGCCTCTTATACCTCTGGGTTACTTCTCACTTTCCCACAGGCAGCCAGCTATCAGTGCCCCCTCTTGGTTCCTGGAGCCAGGCCCAAACACTACCTGTTATGGTTACTTAGCTTACTATTTTCTTTGGTCCAATTTCAAGTTGGCTCAGTTTAATCTAGCCTTTTTAAACAACACCACCCACAAATATCATAGTTTTGACTTGAGAGTTATGTGACATTAAAATAAACACTGTTAACAATTCAAATACAAGTGTTCACTTCAGCCTTCACCCTTCACCTCCAGAACTTCACGAGGTGACACCCCTATTCCTTGACATACCCACACATGACCTCCCTAGTCCTAGATAGTCTCCAACCCCTGACTGGTCCTGTGAGGTAGGTGCCCTTGACCTCCCAAGGGCCAAGTTCTGGCTTCTCTCCCCATACTCAGGGCTATAGGGTGAGATGGACAGAGAGTACGGTGCCTGGGCAGGACTGCCTCCATGCCAGGATCATGAAAGTGTGCACATAAATATGTTGCCAGTGAAGGTCTGCATCTCGATTTTTCTGAGCCCCTCTGCAAGTGGCAGAGCACTGGTCGTCCACACGTTTCAGTTCTGCAGATAAAGCAGTGCCAGTGGAAGGGGTGAGGGGACAGGCTGAGGTATGCAGGCAGTCTACCTTCAAGATGGACCACAGAACTCTCAGGCCTTCCTCGAACAGGCCCAAGGAAAGAGGAGGTTGGCAACAGCTTCCTCCCATGTGCTGAGTGCCACAGTCCAGAAAAATCCCACAGCTCACTCGAGCGAGCCAGCGCAACTCACAAACCGCACAATGTATGGAACCGGTCACCTTCATGCATACTATGGGACATACTGGTCTTTTTTAGTGGAGGAAAACAAAGGTTCTGGCTTGAGGACTCAGCCAAGATCACAGGGCATATGGAGAGCCAGACTGTGGGCCCAGGCCAGATCCCACTGCTCTGTGCTCTTTCCCACAGGACATCTATCCTGGCCCTATTCTCTCAGGGATATACCTGTCCAGTTTGTCTAGTGAATGATGTCAGAGTGACCACAGCTCCTCAGAGCAGGGCCTGCTGGCACCTCACACTATCAGTGCTAAGGGGCAAGGCTCAGGAAGGGCTCTTCATGGGTTCACAGTGCTGGCTGTGAGGAGTCACTAGACACTAGACACTTTACATTGCTCCCGGGGAAGCCAGTGACCAGGACCTGCTGTGTCCAGCGCTCCCTTGCTGCCCTCTAGCCATCACCATGGGAGTGGGCTGGCCAGGGCCATGTCTCACCCTGGCTTTTGGGTTTGCAGTCCGTGTATGAACGCCAGGGGATCGCTGTGATGACACCCACTGTTCCTGGGAGCCCAAAAGGCCCATTTCTGGGCCTCCCTCGAGGTACGATGCGAAGGCAGAAATCGATAGGTAAGAAGCGTGACCTTCACCCGAAGAAGTTGCCCCTTGGCTTTCATACTCAGCCCTCAGATCCCCTAGGGAGTTCTTGCCTCTGGTCCCCCCCAGGTTGCCCTGGCATCCTTGCCCTCCCAATCTCCATGAGGCCTATCCACCAAAAAGGCAGGCACCTGGCCTTGCCTGCTTGGTACCCATTTGAACATAGGAGGGTATGAACCTTTCCACTCCAATGGATACAAAAATCCAGTGTGGGTTCTCTTAATTCTGAAGCCAGTTTATTTGGGACAATACCAGTGCGGTGAAGGGGACCAAATGCCAGGAAGGACAGTGAGGGGAGGACAGGGTGGGCAGGGTGAGTGGACTCCCTACGGTCCTAAATTCGTAGGATGAGCTCAATGGACATACTTCTCCGGGTGGCTGGGTCAGGTTCTTGAACTCTAATGAAACCATGTATTCTGTTGTAGAAAATGGCTTACCTTCCTTGTAACATCCCAGTCATTCCCACAGACTCTGTGACAGGCCTAAGTAAAGTGGACCTCTTCAGACAGTTCTTTTGGGAGTGAATCCAGCATTGCCTTTATCATGTAAACTCTCCTAGAAGCCAAGGCCACTGCCAGACATAGTGAATCCTTGCTATATAAATTGAAGAGTGTGTGCAGCTGCTCCCCCGTACTCCAGCCTTGCCCAGCCTGCCCAGGAAACAGGGTTCTGTGTATCTGGAACCACCTCCTGGCAGTGCTGCTAGAGGCAGGACTCGTTTGTTCTGGTTTGAGGAGGATGGCAGTAAGCAGCAGCTAAGCATTAGGTGACCGTGGTGGTGTCTGCTGCTCGTCAAGCTTGCCCACTCCCTACATACTCCAGGCCTCTGGCGAAGCTGCACACACACCATGTTGTATGACTGCATCCTTACTGGTTAATAACAATTGATTTCCTCCTGTCAGACAGCAGAATCTTTCTATCAGGTTAGTGAATGCCTCCAGTTTGAAATCTGTAATTTGAATGTACCCCAGTTTACTGTATAAGGTGTATTCTTAAATTATTACTCCTTGGGAACTTCAATGTCAGGCAACCAACACATAGCAAATGGTCAACGCAGATGCCTTTAGCAACCAATCATGACAATGCCAAATTATCCTCCCACAAGGAGTACGTTAAATTTGGAATACCCTTATCAAGTGGAAGTTTTCATTGGAATAAATGATTGTAGTTTGTCTTAGGAATTTTTTTTAATTTCAAATAATTCGTTTTGTTGCCTCTGAAAACCTGCATGCCCCCATGAGACCCTGGTCCTTGGTGTCACTGTGTGTGTTGCTTCTGTCCGTGTGTTCATGTCTTAGACTGCTGCACAGTCTGTAGTCACACCAGTCGGCACACCCAAAGGATATTCAGATGGTACTACAACCACCATAGGCCTCAGCCACCCTCAACATCCACGTATTTCCATTAGTCACGTCTCAGAACATGGCTTTGATCTGTGCCAAATCAGCTGAACTTGGGCCCTGGCTGACCAGTGACATGCCATACCACTCCACCCAGCTCTGGAGGGTCCAGTTCAGACTAGCATGGAGCTCACCAAGCACTGCTCAGTATCTTGCTCCTGTGTGGACAGAATGAAGTCATTAGTTAGAGGGATCAAGGCTCACCTCCCTCATGGGCATGTTCCAGAACCAAAATGGCCCTTCCCCCAAGCCAGACACCTCACAGCCCTCTTGGTGAGAACCCAGGGACTCCAGTATATACATAGAGCCCTACATACAGCCCAGACAAGCCAGGTGACAATGCCTCTTCTCAGTATGCACAGGACCCCAACAGGCAGACATGCACATATGGGCAGGAGCATCAGTACTCAGAAGCCACCTGAACAGCAGCATAGTCCTTGGCTCCGTGTACCATGTGAGCAAATGCCTTCAGCAAATGCCTTGTGCCCTCCAAAGTGATCACCTCAGGCCTCCAGAAGCACTTGTCAAGTCTGAAAGGGACAAGGAAGGAAGGCTCTTGGCCTAGCTAGCTCATTCCACCACGAGAGTGCACTCACCCTGACAGATACACACACACGCACATTCGGCCACGAGGAGCCTTGGCAGCTGAGGTTCAGCCTAGAGAGCTGCACACAGCCTGGCATCAGACCCTTGCTGCCCTGACCTTGTGCTGGATACCACATGTCCTGGAGAACGGCTCACTGCACCCCCTATACCTGTTTTCTTTCTTCTTGTTTTTTGGCTCAAAGTGGGCCATATAACTAACCTCTCAGTATTGTGGCTTGTGCTGTGTTTCGTAACAAGTGTACAGTGTCTAAGTTTGTGGAGATGTGGATTGCACAATCCTAAAAACTTTAGCAGGGTATTGCTTCTTGCAATTTAAAACTAAACCTGTTTTCTACTCATAGGAATAACAGAGGAAGAACGACAATTTCTGGCCCCTCCGATGCTGAAATTCACCAGAAGCCTGTCCATGCCAGACACCTCTGAGGATATTCCCCCTCCACCACAGTCTGTGCCCCCGTCTCCACCACCACCTTCCCCCACCACCTACAACTGCCCCAAGTCCCCGACTCCAAGAGTCTACGGGACGATTAAGCCTGCATTCAATCCGAATTCCGCTGCCAAGGTGTCTCCTGCCACTAGGTCCGACACAGTGGCTACCATGATGAGGGAAAAGGGGATGTTCTACAGGAGAGAGCTGGACCGCTACTCCCTGGACTCTGAAGACCTCTACAGTCGGAATGCCACTCCCCAGGCCACCTTCCGCACCAAGCGGGGCCAGATGCCTGAGAACCCATACTCAGAAGTAGGGAAGATCGCAAGCAAGGCTGTCTACGTGCCTGCCAAGCCTGCCAGGCGGAAGGGCATGCTGGTGAAGCAGTCCAATGTGGAGGACAGCCCCGAGAAGACGTGCTCCATCCCCATCCCCACCATCATTGTCAAGGAGCCCTCCACCAGCAGCAGTGGCAAGAGCAGCCAGGGAAGCAGCATGGAAATTGACCCCCAGGCCACAGAGCCACCGGGCCAGCTGCGGCCTGATGACAGCTTGACCGTCAGCAGCCCCTTTGCTGCTGCCATTGCTGGGGCTGTCCGTGACCGGGAGAAGCGGCTAGAAGCCAGGAGGAACTCCCCAGCCTTCCTCTCCACCGACCTAGGGGATGAGGATGTGGGTCTGGGCCCGCCCGTCCCTCGGGTGCGGCCCTCCAAGTTCCCTGAGGAGGGCGGATTTGGCGATGAGGATGGCTCTGAGCAGCTGGTGTCCCCCACACCAGGAGCATCACCAAGGGAGCCTGAAAACCACTTTATGGGAGGTGGTGAGGCTGGTGCTCAGGGAGAGGCTGGGAGGCCCCTGAATTCTGCATCCAAAGCCAAGGGGCCTGAAGGCAGCCCAGCAGGACCCCCCAAGAGCAGCAGCACAGCCAGCCCTGAGAATTACGTCCATCCACTCACTGGACGGCTGCTTGATCCCAGCTCCCCGCTGGCCCTGGCACTGTCCGCAAGGGACCGAGCCATGAAGGAGTCGCAGCAAGGGCCCAAGGGGGAGGCCCCCAAGGCTGACCTCAACAAACCTCTCTACATCGATACCAAAATGCGGCCCAGCGTGGAAGCTGGCTTCCCTCCAGTCACCAGGCAGAATACCCGGGGACCCTTGCGGCGGCAGGAGACAGAAAACAAGTACGAGATGGACCTAAGCAAGGACCGGAGAGGCGAGGACAAAAAGAACATGCTGATCAACATCGTGGACACGGCGCAGCAAAAGTCAGCTGGCCTGCTGATGGTGCATACTGTGGACGCCGCCAAGACAGCTGGGCCCCTAGAGGAGGAAGAGGAAAGAGAGGATGTGGACATAAAGCCAGACCACTTGCCCTCCACAGTGCCAGAAGGCGTTTCCGAAACCGAAGGTGCTTTACAGATCTCCGCTGCCCCCGAGCCCGCCGCCACTCCTGGCAGGACCATTGTGGCGGCAGGCTCCATGGAAGAGGCAGTGGTTTTGCCATTCCGCATCCCTCCTCCCCCTCTGGCATCCGTGGACTTGGATGAGGATTTTATTTTTACAGAGCCATTGCCTCCTCCCCTGGAATTTGCAAATAGTTTTGATATCCCCGATGACCGTGCTGCTTCTGTCCCCGCTCCCACTGACTTGGCAAAGCAGAAGAAAAGTGACAGCCCCCCATCCCCTTCGTGGAACTCTGGCCAGCCAGCCAGCTCCACAGATAGCAAGAAGCCAGCCAGCCTCTCAAACTGTCTGCCCACCTCGTTCCTGCCACCCCCCGAGAGCTTTGACGCGGTCACTGACTCCGGGATCGAGGAGGTGGACAGCCGGAGCAGCAGCGACCACCATCTCGAGACAACCAGCACCATCTCCACAGTGTCCAGCATCTCGACCCTGTCGTCTGAAGGCGGGGAGAGCATGGACACCTGCACGGTCTATGCAGACGGGCAGGCGTTTGTGGTCGACAAGCCCCCCGTACCTCCAAAGCCAAAAATGAAGCCCATAATTCATAAAAGCAACGCACTTTATCAAGATGCGCTCCTAGAAGAGGAAGTAGACAGCTTTGTCATCCCCCCACCTGCGCCCCCGCCCCCACCAGGCAGCACCCAGCCCGGGATGGCAAAGGTCATCCAGCCAAGGACCTCCAAGTTGTGGGGTGATGTCACGGAGGTCAAAAGCCCGATTCTCTCAGGCCCAAAAGCAAATGTCATTAGCGAATTGAACTCAATCTTACAACAAATGAACCGAGAGAAATCGGCAAAGCCAGGGGAAGGACTGGATTCACCGGCAGGAGCCAAGTCTGCCAGCCTCCCTCCCAGGTAAGTCTGCAGTTGGCTTGGGCGCATACTGTCACGTGCTGACCAAGAAAAGCCGCTGGGGAATAACCCAGCAGCTGCACTTAGGGGTTTTGCATCACCTTGATGCTGCCCACCCAGTCAGGCATAACCACGTTTCCTGTGTCATCCTGGACAGCGGGACCGCACAGTGAAGGCAGGACATGCTGCTCCCTCCCTAAGATGCACAATGAAAAGAGGTCACACACAGCCATCCCAACTTTCAGAGGGGCTCAGCTCTCTTCTTGGCACTCTCAGACCTTTGCCAGGACCACAGTGAGGCTGGGTTGCACCTCGCCAAAGCCCAACTGCGCTTTGAGAAGATCAGCCATGCCATGGGGGGCGGGGTGTGAGAGGGTGAGCCGCGTGGCTAGCTTCCCCAACCCCATCACCCTGGGTAGGGCCTGAGGGCCAGGGATACACTGGGTCCCAGCTTTCCTGGTGAATTCAGAGTGAAGCACATGCCTTCCTGCCAACCCACCCTACCTTGAGGTAGACATCATGGAGGAAAAGTCTCTGGCTGTGTCAGCTAACCATTCACAGCATCCTTGGGGTTTAAGTTATTTCCATTGGGACTGAAGGAGGGTGGATGAGGAGTCATTTCTAAACCCAAAAAGCAGCCCCTATGCACATATGCCATACTCTAGAATGGCCCCTCAACCATGTGTTATTTCTGGATGATGTTCACCACAGCCCACTGGCTTCTGCCAGCACTTGTGGTTCTTGGTTTTCTCTCTTCCCTGCGACATGCTGTCTTGCTACTCCCAGGCAGGGTGTTCTTCAGTTTTTCCCACTGATGTTTGGTCTCAGGTTTCATCATTTTGACTAATGAAGTCTTTCTTCATTCTCCTGCTGGGCAGACATCTGATTCCAACAACTAAGTCCATTAATCAGTGATATCACACTGCAGTTGGGTCTTGAGAGGTGGGCGGAGAGCCACAATTTTCTCAGTTACCTTTCACTGTGGATGTTAATAAATTACTTGGATGGGTCCCATTACTCTTCAGAGGAATTATCAATTGGCTGCATGGTAGAGACGTATGTTGATGCCACTGCCTATTAACGGGGCTCCCCGACTACCAATGACATTCAAATAACACCTCCAGGTAGAGAGAAATTTCTCATATGCCCAGCATGTTTCTCAACTGGGTGAGGGAAATGCATTAGGAACTCCGCATTTCTGGTGGATGTGTATGTACATATACATTTGCACCTATTATATACTTAGAAGTCTCAAGGAAATCTTAAAAACAAGTCATTCTGCCTCTTCCCATTATGTAATAATATAGCTCTTTACACTGTCACTGCATATGTAGAAATCACAGGTAAAGCCTCATCTGAATGTTTCACTTTTGCCTGGGGTAGTGTTTATGGCATGAGGGCAAGAGCTAGGTGTTCTAGAGAGGATGGGTGGCTCACCCATGTGCACAGCCAGCAACCACCAGAGACAGGACTCAGGCCAAAGTTTCCAGACTCTTGCCTCCCTTTATTAGCACTGTCTGTGGGACAGAGGGAGCTGAGAGAACAACCCCAGTCCTAGAGGAAAGAATGCACTGGTCAGGCTGGGAGGGCAGCCTCCCCCAAGCCCAGATCCCCTGGGCACATCCACTCAGCGAATAAGGCCGGGGGCCTTATTCCCCAGGGCCTGCCTGAACAGCAGCTGGATAGCCTGCCTCTTTCAGTCACTTCGGGCTACTCAGAGCAGAATGGCATTCCACCCGTGTCTCTGGGGCCTCCCTATCCCAGCACTTCTCTAGGTGGACATGGGCAAGGAGGAGCCTCAAACAGCTATTACCTGGCAGGATCCTGGTGAACTCACTTGAGACAGCAGCTATGTGATCACCCGCACCCCACGCTCCACGGCCAAGAATGGCCACCTCCCAGCTTTATCACAATCAGAACATTAACCAATACCTACAAAACACCTGCCACATGTTGGGCATCTGTTCCCACCTGTACAACCAGCAGGGCCTATAATTATTCCCACTGCAGTCAAGGAAATTCGAGGTCAGAGCAATGAGGCAAAGGCGACAGTGCTGCTTAGCCAGAAGGCATAGATCTAAACCACCCACCCGGGAACCTGGTTCAGAGCTTGACTCCTATCTTCTGGCTGGAGCTAGGGATTACCTTGGAAGGAAGGGCCAACTATCTGATTAACTGTCTGCAGGGCTAGACTGCTGGCAGGATGGCAGTGTTTTTCTTGGGCCTGGGAATTCCCTGTGGCTGATAATAGGCAAGTGCAGTCACTAGATGTCACCAGTACTGCTGAGCAGCCAGAGCCCAATCCAGTCTTTCCTGCTTCCGCCTGAGGGTTACACTCAGACAAGCAATAGGATGGCCCCACGGCCAGAGGGCACAGATGAAGTTCAGTGACTTGGGGCACTAAAGTAAGCACACAGTTCTGACCCTCCTCTTCTGATCGAAAAATCCCACCAGGGTTGGAGGCATACTTTGGAAACGTGAGCTGCATTCAGGGGACATACAAGGTCCAGTTGGGGTGGCAGTCTGTAGAGCCACCAGTGGGGCCCATCCTGCCCCAGATGCCTGCGTATAACAACAGGCAGCACTCCACTTGCTCACGAGATGTCTTGGGGAAAGCTTCCCTTGCTGCGCTCCTACCAGGCTTGGGGTCACCCACACTGGGGCACTCTCAGCCTGGATGTCTCTTTAAATGCAACTAGAAATTCAGAGTTGTGAATTGCCCTGAACAAAATGAGGCTTGAAATTGGATGGAGGGAATTCCTACTGAGGAAAAAGAAGTTTTTCGAGGGAAAATTGAAAACGGGCCATACGTTCTGAAATGATAGACAAGCAGTGGTGCAAAAAATCCCATTTCCATAGAAACAAGTTTCAGTCACTAAGAAAGGGATGATTTTCAGAGTGCATCCTCTGTCATTCACCACAGTGATGGTGAACCTTTTAGAGCTTCCAAAAATAGCACCTGCTGAGGCCCATGTGCCGTAGGTTCATTATGACTAACCCAGGCTGAACGTGACCCTTTAGAGCAGTGATGGAGAACATTTTCGAGCTTTCAATGATAACAGCTGGCTGCGGCACACGTGACAGGTTCGCCACCACTGCTTTAGAGTGACTGTCACCTTTAGATTCTTTCCTAAAATGCTGAGATGAGACTGTCTTTTCTCAGGGGTACAGAAGAAAAGGAGAAAGTTAATTCCCAGATCCCTGCTTTCTTGGGCATATTTGAGAACTTTCTTCTTTTTTTTAATCCTCCCCGGTACCGGAAATCAAACTCACGACCTCGCGCTTGCCAGGCAGGCGCTGTGCCGCTGAGCTAAATCCCCAGCCCCTCTTGGGCATGTTTGATATGAGTTCTTGCTTCTTAGAGCTGCTCCTCAAACTCAGGGATGTGGTAAGATTTGGACATATCTCGATTAAATGTATGTTGTCAAAGGGAAGACAATCAAATAATTTTGTTGTATACATAGTGCTAGAGGCAGCTCTGGACTTGACCTAAAAATCCTGCTGAGACCAGGCCATTCTGGGGCACCCAGCCTGATTATGCCAGGAAATAATGTCATCTCTGGAGAATCTTTAACCAGATCAAAGCAAAGGAAGGAAGCTATGATTTGAGGACTGGGGAGTGTGGGTCTCCAGTAGAAGTTGCTGGTTCTCTCTCTCAGGCAGAACCAAGGCAGCAGTTGCTACCTCACAGGCTTCCCTACCCATCAGTACCTCTGGCTGGACCTCGGCATGTAACCTGGTGCTTGGCAGCCCTTCCTTTGGGACCTCAGAGCCCAGTGAATGACTCTCAACCCACCCACAGCCCTTTGTGCTCTCACACTACAATTGCGTGTGCAAAAGCATCACCAGCAGTTATCAAATGCCCTTCATTTGTTCATGCTTTTTACTTTCAAAGACCTTCGGTACTCTATCGATGCACTTGATCTTCCTTCACAACACTGGCGGTGTTAGGCATGAGCGGAATCCTTGCCATTTTGTGGATCAAGGAGCAGAGCGCCCGGTGCCTTGGTTAAAGTCATACCTCTGGGGACTTACAAATTACCCAACTGTAGACTTGCGAGGCCAGCTGGACACAGTCTTCAAACTTGGACCACAGCCCGGCCCATGGTCTCCTGAGTTCACTGGTCATGAGTTTACCAAGCTGCTGCTTTGTACAAATCCGACACCAGGACTGTGGTGGAGAGAAATGCACTAAGGAGGATGCCAGGACCCTCCAAAGATGGGGAGCAGATCTGGTCATCAATCTTCATTCAATAGTTCCTGGTTGCCCTTTATGTGCCAGACACCACTGATCAAGAAAACATTCAGATGCCTCTTCCTTTGGGGAGTGCAAGCTCTCTAAAGGGAAAATGGACAATAAATACTACACAAGACAAGACAAACCCAAACTGACAAATGTTGCCAAGGAACTAAGATGTTCCAACAGGTTGGTGCTCTGATAAGGAGCTGGCAGGCTGAGAAGTGATATTTGAAAGACTTAAAATATCCAAAAGAGTCAGCTATGCAGAGAACCAGGAGCCCATGCCTTATCCAGAAGCAGAAAGGTGCTTTCTATGCTGACGAGACTGGGCCAGGTGGCAGGGTGGGGCCAAGCCACAAAGAGCAAGGGACATGGCAAAAAATGGGATCAAATTCTGAGAAATAACAGCTATTAGTGCTTGCTGACGTTGCGCATGACCATACTTTTGCTTCCTAAAGATTGCTGAGGCTCCTGTGTGGTCTGAGCATCACCTGACAAGCTGAGAAGGCTGCTCTGGGAGTCCAGGTTTGAGACAAGGGGCCTATGCTCCTGAGATAAGCAGGTAGGCACCAGAGCAAAGTGCCCAAGGAATCCAGGAGACCACAGCCCAGGCTGCCCGTGACCTGGGAGATCCAGATACCATCTTTCCCCAGCCTTCCTGAGGTATAATTGACAAATACCAGATATCATTTTTAAAGCCAGACCAATCTGGTGTTTTTCAACAACACTTCTACGGAAAAGGTCAACTTTGCTTTCACTGAGTCTGTGGGAGGAACAGAGCAGTGAGTGTATGCTTGTGGGGACCCTGTCGCTTCCAACAGAAGGAATGGCACATGCTAGGTGCCTTCTGGATTGCCAGCCCTCAGTGGCGGTCCAGAAGACCCCACTTGGGGATTGCCAGCCCTCAGTGGCGGTCCAGAAGATCCCACTTGGGGTTGGCCTTCTGCTGGCTGAGGCTCAGACTGTACTGGGAAGAACTGTCTCAAAGCACAGGTCCCAGAGGCGCCAGGTCTCCAGCTGTCCAGAGTGTACAGCCTGCTCCCAAGGAGGTGCTCTACCTCGACACACCCCATTTTCCTCCCCTGCCACTGCCCCAGCTCTCCACCAGCACCCACAATATTGTCCTGAGAACCTCTCCATTTTAAAATAAATCAATGTGGGGTTTTTAAAAATTATCTCTGCCCAGATATTGCAATAGCAGACTCCCAAAGTGCCAGGACAATAGAGCTGCTTGGTGGTGGTTTCTTTACCCAGCTGCTCCAAGGCACTTGGCATGTCCTGCACCACCTGATGGGAAGGGGATGGGTGATACCAGTGAAAGGCCCTAGAATTTGCTGTTGGTGTTTTGCTTCTTGGGGATGGTGTTGGAGTCTCTGGCCTGGCAGGAGCGCGTCCCTTAGTCATCAAATAGCAGGTTCAAGTCTCACTCACTTTGCACTTGAAGTGGGAAGCTACCTGGAAAGAACCACAGGTGAGCATTTCTCCATGAAAGCTGGCGGCCATCTCCAGCTGCTGAGGTGTGAGCTCCTAGCGGGGAAACCGGGTCCCTCTGGGAATGGCAGTCCCCTCCCAAGCCTGACTTTGGTCAAGTCACTCCACTTTATCACTTCGTGATAAACGAAGTAGGCAGAGTATCCATAAATTAGTTCTTCAACAGTTAGTTCATGTACCCTATTCTGGGCCAGACTCTGAGGACTGAGACACAGCAGGCCACTCATAGCGTTCAGAACCTGAGTGTAACTGTGCAGCCTAAGAATCTAGGCGCACCGAGGGTTCCCAGTTGCTGACCCATGGGGTAATATACACAGGGTAGAGGGAGAGGCGCCGATGCTAGTCCCAAGGCTACAGACCTGGGGCAGATGTTAATGACTTGGTGCTCTCAGTTCTGCCTCCCCACTTGGGAAGACTTAAAAATAGAGTAACTTAGAAGTACATACCATGCACAACGTGGCTGTTGCTAAAGCCGAATGGTAACTGAAGCACAGAGGAGTGCCTGAGCACAGGAAGGAATCCAAGCTGAAAAGCCTGGAACCCCAGCACCATGCTGGGCCTGAGAAGGACAAAGGAGCACACAGAGCCTTCTCATCTCTGAACAGCCTCTGGCCCACATCACTGTTCCTGAGCCAACCTAAATTTATAAACAGAGGGAAGGCTGCTTGCTTATCCACACCACCATCACCACCACTACCTGTACTGCCTGAGGAAACTGCAGTATGTCCAGAGCTCTTGATTCCCTCTTGGGCTAATTTTTTTTTCTTTAATTTTCTATATGGGTTTGATTTTAAAGGCTACAGAGTGATCATCCAAGAGAGGGTGTGTGTGTGAGTGTTTGTGTGTGTGTGTCTGTTCTAAATCAGGATAATAGATTCCTGTGTGTTCCGCCCAGCAACCAAGTGGTTGCTTAGCAACATAATGATCTGTGCACGAGGGAGGATCCAGTGAATCATATCAATGTGATTAACCAAAAGGGAATCAGGCCACCAAGAAGACACAGGGTGAGCCAGCCAGCTAGCCCATCACTGTGCTCCAACTCTCTGGTCATACTCTTCTGTAGCCACGCTGGGCGGGGGACATGCAGCCCCTAAGAATGTGACCAGGTCTAACACGACACCTCAGCAGTCAGCTGCTGGCCTGTCATCTCCTCATACAGACTTGAAGCAAAGTCCCAGTCCCAGTGGAACAGCCTGCCCCTAGGAGTGTTGATTTATCCTTCCTGAGTTGCGGAAGGAAAAACAGCCCTACAACCAAATTGGGAAATTAACAGGAAGCTGGTTGTCTTCCTTTAAGCAGAGGCCAGCACCCTTCCAGTACTCTGTCCTTTTAAAGTATTTGACATTGTCCCAAGCCAAAGATGGCAAAGTTGTGAACTCCCCCTGTTAACTGTGAAAGTAACACCCATGTTGATTTCCAATTGAAGTTCTGGGCTGCTTAGGCATCAGATTGCCCAGCACCTGTGTCAGGAAGGGAGTGGCTCATACAGAGTCCCAGCCACGGTCTGTACCGCTGCTCTCCCTCCGTCCTCAAAGGAAGATGCTTTTCCTCTTCTTAATTAATTCTTCAGTGCCGTCTCAATCATTCCATTTGTCATTTCCATTTGCTCCATGATGGGTGTTTACAGAAGAGGGTCGTGCTGAAGAGAAGTAAGTGCCGCTGCAGAGATGTGCATGGTCTCCTGTGTGCCACTGTCCCTTGCTCCTGCTGCCCATCCGGGTGTCAGGAGCTCCTTCTGCTTCCTGATGGGCACAGCTGGCTGCAGGGCCCTTCCTTCCCCAAAACAGGCCCAGCCACTCATGGCTGGGTACTTTACGTAGTGTGTGGTGGTGGCACTGCCCAGGCCACAGCAGCTGCTGCCCCTTCAGGTATTAACTGGCCTCTGTTTCATGAGCCTGATAAGCAAACAGGTGGCTTTCCAACAGGATGGCAGAGTAGGCCCCCAGCCTCAAAGTCATGGAACAAGGCAGCTTCAAAGAAAGCACATACATAGCAACCCTAACTCCGCCCCATCTTACCTGAACAAATGTGCTCTTGGAAGATGTTTTCCCACCTTAAAAAAGTCCATCCCCCTGGGCATGGTGGCACACACCTGTAATCCCAGCAATTGGGAAGCTGAGACAGGAGGATCGCCTTGAGTTCAAGGCCACCCTGAACTACACGACGAGACCCTCTCTCAAAAAAAAAAAAAATCCATTGTTTTCCCCAAAAGCCCTTGGTGTGATCTGCACCCTAGATCACCTCTGTTCAGAGAGGTTCCCTACTTACAGGTATTTCAACCATCTTGGCTCAGTTGTGCTACAAAGTGGAAACCATGGGCTCCTCAAACAGGTATCACATCTGCCACCATGCAGGGGCAGAGACGGGCTAGCTTGCTGCAGCACCTGCTCGGGCTAGACCTAAGCCAGCTACCACTGTATCTGAGCAGCACCAGAGAGGGACCTTTTAGGTCTCTTAGGTCCCTACCATATCCTCAACCCACCTCCTCTTGAGAACTTAAACCTAGAGTATCAGTGTGCAGTCCCTTACCACCTGCAAGGCTCCCTAGCCTTTACCCGAGCTGCCTCCAGCCTCACTGGGGTTGCCTCCCACCTGCCAGCATGGCCAGCACACTGGTCCAACTGGCTGCCAGGCCTGAAGAGCCGGGGGAAAGGCTCTACACAGGGCTGTGCATAGGGCTCTCAACCTCCAGGAAGCGGCCTGTGGCACTCGTTACCCAGACATCCCTGGCCCAGAGTGTGCACCTGCCGCCCCCTGAACCCTTCCTACAACAGGACTGATGCTCAAGCCCAAAGCACCGTGCCTTTTCAGGTGTGCACCTCCGTCCTGACCCCAGCATGGGCCATACTTGAAGTATATTCCCACCATGACTACTGTCAAGTAGCGAAGTGACACAGAGCTCAGAAGTACCTGGGTGACAATCTTATGGTTTCACCCAAACACAGAGCAGCGCAAGGAAAGGCAGAGACCAGACCCAGGTACAAGGCCCACTCCCCTCCTTCGCTTCTGCTCCACGTAGGCTCTGACATGTTAGCATGTGGCAGGCCCTGAAGAATACCAGGAGCTACACAAGTGGTTTCTATGGCCTAGCACCTTTTTCAGTGTTTGCGGGAGTCTGGTTCACTGCAGATGCTGCCCCACCCCACGATCCAGTCTCTGCAGGTCTGAGATGGACTCGAGAGTCCTCATTTTCCCCCCAATTTCCTAGGCAGCAGAGGGCAGAGCCAGGACTTGAGTTGGCATCTCTCAATCCAGATCCTGAGGGGCCTGTGTAGGGCTCATCTTCCCAGAAGGGGGTGGAGTGAGCACCCACATTCATGCGAGTGAGTGTGGGAGGTGAGAAACACACACGTGCTTTCACCTCTGCAGGACCTGTGGTCACAGGGATGGCAGAACAGCCATGGTTGCGACTTGGGGATAGAGGAACAAGAGCCAGGGTCCAGAGAGATGCTTGTCCTCCCTAGTTGTGACCAGAACACCTGCCAGTGAGGGGCATTTCATAAAAAGACCACCTCCGTGCAGGCAAGTGTGAATAGGACTCCCCAGCACCAGATGTCACCTGTGTTCCACAGAAGCATCCCCACCAGAGCCAGTGGAAGGGACACTTAGGAGACTGAGCCTCTCTTCCAGCTCCAGCAGCCTCACCTGCCTATCCATAGTGAAGGAGGCAGGGCTGAGGCCTGAGATTCCCTTCAGACCTCTGCTCTCAGTGGGGACTGTACATCCTCCTAGTGAGTCTCTGCATGCAAGTACATCACTTCACACTGCAGTGAGGCAGGCCTGTCAACACCAGGCAGGGCTACTTGGGAAGCAGACCCTCCCCTGAGGTTAGCTCAGGACACACTGTGACAAACTAATCCTTGCCCTCTGGGTCTGGGGAGAACTTCCAACCCCGGGTGCTCTTGTAGCAGGTCCAGCCCTGCTCTTGTTTCAAAATCACGGACTTCGGTCCGAGGATATAGCTCAGCGGCACAGCGCCTGCCTGGCAAGCGCAAGGTCATGAGTTCAATTCCTGGTACCAGAAATTCTGGTACCAGAAAGCCAAAAGCCAAGGAGGGCCAGGCAGCTAAGAGCAGCTCAGAGAAGATCCCTCCTCAAGGGTGTGCTTCCTCAACCTGCTGAATAAAGGCACGCCATTTTGAGGGATGGGGGATGTTCCTGAGCACATGCCCCCATGGGCTGGCTGTCCCAACGCCCTCTTTGAGTAAGACACCCCCAGTCTCCACGTCCCACCACAGACAGGCCCTTCCAGCTCCTCCAGCTGGGCTCAGGTGAGTGGCTGGCGTGGTGTGCTGTGGTGTCTCCTGAGGACTCTTCCTCCTGCTCCTCCCACCCCATCCTGGCATGGCAAATCACTTGCTCATTGCCAGTGATCTGCTACTAGATGTTATGGTGTGGCTTGGGCGCCTCCCCCACCCTCCTCAGTGACCTGGCTTGTGATGGTTTTCTCTGTTGTTACCGTTTCAGAAGCCCGGAGGTCATGAGCACCGTCTCAGGTACACGGAGCACGACGGTCACATTCACTGTCCGCCCTGGCACCTCCCAGCCCATCACCCTGCAGAGCCGGCCCCCTGACTATGAAAGTAGGACCTCAGGAACAAGACGTGCCCCAAGCCCTGTGGTCTCACCAACAGAGATGAACAAAGAGATCCTGCCCACCCCTCTGTCTGCTGCCGCTGCGTCTCCTTCTCCCACACTCTCAGATGTCTTTAGCCTTCCAAGCCAGCCCCCTGCTGGGGACCTATTTGGCTTGAACCCAGCAGGTCGCAGCAGGTCGCCATCTCCCTCAATACTCCAACAGCCAATCTCAAATAAGCCTTTTACAACTAAACCTGTCCACCTATGGACTAAACCAGATGTGGCAGATTGGCTGGAAAGTCTGAACTTGGGTGAACACAAAGAGACCTTCATGGACAATGAGATCGATGGCAGTCACTTACCAAACCTTCAGAAGGAAGACCTGATAGATCTGGGGGTGACCCGAGTTGGGCACAGAATGAACATAGAAAGGGCTTTGAAACAGCTCCTAGACAGATAAGGATGGCTGTTCCTTCCCTTTATAGACTTCTTGTTATAAGTAGAGATGGGCTTACGCTGAAATATCTGATGGCCAAGCAGAGTCTGTGAGCACCAACCCCATGCCATGGGTTTGTCTCCAAGTACCCAAAGAATGCTGAGAGCATCCACAGCGTGGCTGAGCCAAGGCCTTGGAACCCCAGCTCTCCACGTGGGTTTCTTGGGTGGCTTCTGTCCAATAGGGAATGGGGAGGGGGATTTTCTAACATGGATTCAGATTCCCAGCCTGCTTCCCAGCGTGCAGGTGATCTTGCTTTGCTGGGCCCAAGTGGCTCCCATCGATTTCACAGGGGATCCTTGCTCTTGTAGGCAGACATCAATGTACTCCAGATACCTCCTGAGACCTTCCTGCTCTGCTTTCTGGGCAGCTCTCACCACGCAGGTCCCAACACAAGCCTTTCCTCCATCCTGTGGCCTCTTGGAGGATGCTCAATGCCCATCTGCTCCTGTCTTTTTCCTGTACTTGCTTGCAGTGAGATGCTCCCAGATGGGCTTATCCAGTGCCCTTCCTGGGCCGGAAAGGTAGAGAATGTTTTTTCCTGGCCGGATCACTTACCCCATCTCCTCCTGTGTTGTGCACTCATGGTTCTTAGCCATGAAGTTCTTGGCAGTGGTAGGCGTTTGAAATGGGATCGTGCCCAGCTTTGCTTAGCTTTCTTTCTTTCTTTCTTTCTGCACATATATTAGCATAATTCCAAGGTGGCCAAACAGATGTCACATGGAGTTAGTCAAAGCACAAGGTCACGATCCCAAGGAGGGGACCCCTGGCCATGGGAACCAGCCATTGTGTAGTTTCCTGGGCCCGGGGCCTCTTCTAAGACAAGAGCAGCTACTGCCAGGAGCATTTGCCCGGGATGGAGAGGGGTCCTCTGCCTCTCAGGATTCTTTTTAATTAAAGGCCTGTTGAGCTCTGCAAAGATCAGAGCAGGTGAGCATCCACTCCGACATAAAGGACAAGAAGATAACGTGGTCATGGTGAGCATGTGCTGCCACAGGTGGGCTGATGTCTTCACCAGGAGTTGGTGGGGCTCTGTGACCTCAGTCTGAACCCAGCTGAGGGTAAGCATCTCTGCCAAGATGGCCCTTTTGCTCACAGATACCAGGGAAGGTGGTACTTAGGGGCTTCTCCCCCTTCTCTCCGGGTGTCTGGGAATCCCACCAGCTTGTCTTAATAGTACAACAGGGTCTTGGAGGACCCCACGGGCAGGAAGTACAGACAGGACCCAGGGTAGAGAACAGAAGGTGGGCTGCAGGACGCAGGTTAACACGGATGAGAACAGAAGCAAGGCAGGGAGCTCTCCTGGACGATGGCCCTGCCTATGGCCCAGCTTCCTGAGCCTGTACCCTTCTTGCCCCCGAGTCCCTCCTTCCAGAAACGATACCTCTGATGTCCAAGGGAGGTCACCAGTTGCACACAGGCTGCAAAACATCAAGTCAGGCTTCCCGCACCTTCTCCCACGTGTGGAGAAAATGCAAATGTCAGGTGTGTGGTTTCATTATGATTTCAGAACTAGCTCAGCCCATCTCTAATTATAAAACACCTTTTTCCTTTTTTTTCTTTATGCTCACGACCATGCGTCTGCTGAGGTCTGAAACAACTCTAGAATGAACACATAAAATTTAGCAATTTAAAATCTTTCTTTACTGCAAGTTTAAATAGGTGTACAGATAGTTTATAAGCACAATATTTTAAGAAAAAAAAGTGGCTGGTCTACTAGGCAGCCTTTGTGCCACTTCAGTGCTAGAAAGTTAAAGAAAAAAAAACTTTTGTGATTTAATGATACTATTTCTGTGGAATAATTATACAAGTATGACCTTTTTAAATCAACCTTATCTGGATGCATCTGAACCAGCAGAGCTGTGTTATATTTTCTATCTTTGCTAGAACTTCTTCATTGAAAGACAATTATTTCTTCAAAAGTCATTACAATTCACAATGCAGCAGTTTCTCCAAAAATAAAACCAAAATACACACCCCACACACGCACATCCTTGATTTGGAAAGCCAGTCTTTGGACCGTGTGGGTTCCAAAACCATTTGCAGGTCAGTCTTTGTATCCGAATGACCCAGTCCAGTGGAATTAATTGAACGTTAAAGTGCTTTACTTCATGTACTTTCTGTTTCCCACGATAAATGAGTATTAAGCTAGAAAAAGGTACCCCAGGTGGCTGTATTTCAGAAAATGTAAGAACAGTGGTTTTGCCATTAATTCGTCTTCCATTTGGTGATTTCTGCAAAATTTCTAAGTATTCCACTTCACAAGGCTCTTTTCCTTTGCCTACAGTTGGCATTACCTCTACACACAGTGCCAGGCAGAATGCTAGACAGGAGACCTGGTGGCTTGGGGTCTACTGACTCAGGCAGCCAGTCAGCGACAGCAGCTACTACCACCCCCCTCTCTTAATGAAACTTTAAGCCACATGCCAGTAACCAGAAGCAAGCTGACCGAAAGCCTCCAGAGCTGACAGAATCCTTACACTGTTTTATCATAGAATAGTAGTCAGATGTATCAGAACCTGCACTGACCAACAAAACACACAGGTGTGGCTGAGTATACTCTGGCTCTACTGGACGGTTTTGCTACAGAAAGCAATAGTCCCTGTTCAAATCACCGCCTACTGTTCTCCCCTCTGGGACATGTCAGGATCAGGCCCTGTCCCAGGACCCTCTTTAATGGTGGAACAAATGTTAAACTGCTCATACAATGACCATGTTAATATTACTCCAGGTTTTAAGATCAACTTTTGTTATATACTGTAATTTAAACAAACTGCAATTACATGCCTAGTTTCTGTAATATTGTGTATACAAAACCAAAATCTCTCAAGATGTAAATTATATATATCTGCCAAGATACCTTCTCCAGGGCGTCTGTGCACATTTTAAGTTAATTCATATAATATAAAATTGACTCAGTGTGACTGTTGATTTGCTGAATTTTACATATCACAAAGTGAATTATTTGTGATACTTTAGTTAATAAAACAGTAACTTTTTTCTGAGTTATTGAACAAACAAACATTATCCAGTTGATCTGGCAATGACTTTTTTGTGTGTGGGCCACATATATTGATTTTTTTCCCATTAGCAATTTGTTTTTGTTTTTTAAATACTAATATGTTTCACACTATAGTTTCTGTAACACATGTTCGCATATCTATGTTGCTGTTACTTTTGTGCTTTTGTTCTTTTTAGACTTTATTAAAAAAACAAGAAAACAAAAAAAGCTCCTGTAATTTGCACTTTCTCCCAATCCTTAAATCTCTTGTATGGCAACCAAAATTACTGTAAAAAAAATAAATATACTCTTGCACTAAGGTTGTGGTTCTGATTGCAAACAGTGAAAACTGTCTGGATGAAACAAACACAAAGTTGCCAAACTGGTGATCTAACATAGGTTCTCTGAAACATCACAGCCAGCTTTACCTCTATAAAACTGACCAGATATAAATATAACTGACCTCTATAAAACTCACTGATGATCTTTCATCAAACGGTGAGAATGCTTTCATGGAGCTCATCGGCCTTGGCCCCATTTCCTTGACGTATTCTCAGTGAGTGGAAATGTGTGTATTATTTCAAAATTGTATAAAATGTCAAACTGGCTTCTGTGACTATTCCTGTGAGCCGGGCACCAAGGCCTGGCTGATCCTTCTGTTTTGTGGTGGGAGTAGGGGTGCCCTGGAGACTGAGCCAGGCCTAGATCTGTCTCCTAGGAGAAGTGCCCATACCCCGGTGAGCTGTCTGCTAGCCATAAGGCCCTGGGAATTGCAGACCTGGGCAGACTCTCTGGTCAACATAACCCAATGTTTTAATAAGCAAGCAACATACTAAAGCCTGGAACAAGAAGGAATTTGTGTCCTTACTGCAAAGAACTGAATCAGGAAGACATGGGTTATTTCTTCTGCTTTAGGGAAGTGGCATTTTCTTTTCCATTTGCAGTACTAGGGAGCGCTGAGCTACATCCCTAGCCCCCTTTTTATTTTGAGACAAGGTCTCGCTAAGTTGCCAGGGCTGGCCTTGAACTTGTGATCCTCCTGCCTCAGCCTCCCAAGTAACTGGGATTACAGGCATGCGCCACCACTCCTAACAAAGGTAGTATATTTTAAACTTAAACACTGAAACCCTTTGGCCTCATCACGAAAGAGTCTCTAGCTCCTGAATGGTTTCTTCTGTTTTGGCACATTCTCCACCTGAACAGCAGCCACTGTGTTCCCATTCATGAAGAAGTCTAATCTTCACATCTTTGTACTCTGCCCTCCCACCACCTTATCATCAAATAGTTCCTCCCAACCTCTACCCACCACCCCCCAACTTCATTTCCAATGGTTTCTTCCAAAACTTTTTCCCGAGTACAGTATTTGTCTTGTTGGAAGAAAAAAAAAAATCATCGGAGGACTTTTTTCTTTTACTTGAACTTTGAGGTATTTTAATAACCAGTGAAGTTGGAATGTGTCTCTGTATCTGTAGATACCATGTACACACAGGAGTAAAATGCCACAGCGGCTGGGTGGCCACACAGTGGCATGCATAAGGGACTGCCCCTGCTTCGGGGGACAGGATAACCTCCAACCTTGGTTCTCAGACTGCCGCAGATCTAACCCCTTCGACTCTTAGCCCACATTGTACCCGTGGCTTTGTTTCCTCATGATCCCTGTAACATGGTTCTACATCTCATGATCTTGATTGTTTTATGTTTAAAATTACAACACTGTTCAGTGCTTCTACTCTGGAACTCTGTTCATGGCAATTCTGGAACTTTACTATGAGCCTTTCAAATAAATACCGAAAAGAAAAAAGAAGAAAAGAAAAAAACAAAGTGTGTGCCTTCGGTGTTTTGAACCTGATCTGCATAAAACCATATTGTACTCAAATGCTGTATATTTAATGAAAGGATACAAGTATCTCCAATGTATTAATGTAGCTGATAAAATAGTTATAGTGCCTTGTTTTCTGAACTGAGAAGCCCATATCAATGCACAAAGTAAAGGAAAAAATGATTCACAAACTGAAATGTTGAGAAGATCTAGACCTGATTCTGGAGCCTTTCTCATCCTGACTGTGGAATATACACAGTCATCCAAGTTAAAAAAAATAAAAAGAACATTGAAACAAGATTGTGTTATCAATTAATTTTCCATTAAAAGTGCTCTCTCCTATTATCACTTTCAGTATGTTCATTTAATTAAAATACAATCAAGTTTGAGAATGTTCACGGAAAAGAAAAACCCTGTCCTGGGCTTTCTGGCCCTCCTCCCTTGTGTTGTTTCGCCCTCTGGTGGTGCCTATTGGTAATGCTTCTCGAGGTCGGCAGTACTGATCATCTGCACCTTTTTGGTTAAAAAAAAAAAAACTTATAATGCTTGTTTTTAGTGAAACAAAGTTGATCACAGAAAAACTATTTCCATTTTTCATACGTTAAGGGAGTGGCAATATATCTGTCTTCCTTTTAAAAGAAAAATGATGTAAGAAGCATATCAGTTTAATTCTTGTTTCCATGCTATCAGGCTGTTTGCTGAATTCATCTCAATGTTCTGCTTCCCTGAGTGGCCTCTGGCATCTTAGATGCGTCTGGGTGCAGTAACCATGTTAGTAGCCGGTACTCTGCCTGTAGGAGCAGACAGTCACCGCAATAGTGAGCTCTGGTGGAACACTTTGGACAGACAGGAGCAGCATCACCCCATCTCCTCAGGGACCCTCAGCAAACAAGCCACCCACACTTCCAGAGGCAGGGCAGTACCACATGCTTGTCCATCAACACATCCTGAGCTGTCCATCCACACAAATCTCAAGGCAGGGAGGAGCTCCTTAGATCTAGAACTCTCCCCTGTGCCTGCTGACTTCACATGACTATCTGCTACATCTTCCACCGGGCCAGAATAAGTTGGAAATCCAGCTGTCATAGTTTCAGGAACACGTGCAGGCAATAATCTAAGAATCTAAAGGGAATGATCAGGGAGAGGAGATACAGCTGCTCTGGGGCTCCATTCCACTCACGAGCAGTGGCTCCCCCTACTCAAAGCAAACAGTCGAAGGGTGAGGTGGTACTACACACAGCCCTGGGCAAGATACCCACAGGAAGATATGACCTGGGAGCTGAGCCCTGGGTCCTGCATGAAGTGAAGATTAGAGATCTAGCCAGGTCACAGAACTTGGACATGACTCAGCAGCCACTAGCTTCTGGTGGCCAGTACTCCTGTCCAGGGCTATCAGAAGGCACCTGCCCTGCCACTGCCCTCCTGTAGTCTTCCCCACCTTGGATGACAGCAAAAACATGCCCTGCCAACCCAAAATTCAAGGAGCAAGAGGAGCGCACAGCATCAAGCAGATATCGACGTATGGACCCCAGAGGTGGACCAGCTGGAAATAGTACCTGGTACTGTCTGTACAAGCACCAAGCAAAAATACTGCACCCAGAAAGCCTGGCAGCCCTACAGGTAGAAATCAAGAGCCTATTTTGCAGATGAGAAAACTAAGTCTTGCCAAGCTCCACAATGAGTAGAGAGCCAGAGTTTGTCTGCAGCCTCCCTGGCTAAGTCCATCTGTGTGGATAAGAAACCACAGGTGACCTGGAAAGTACTGCTTGATTGGAATCTGCCCTTGATGACAAGGACACTCCTCCCTGTCCCTTTCTGGAGTCACCTGTGCAGGGCCAAAGGTGCCGATGGCTAGGAAAGGTAGGGTTCCTCTCAGCTGAATCAGCTAAGGGCTGTGGGAAGGTGAAACAAATTGGAAGCAACCTTGATCTTTCTATTGGGATCAAGAGAACCATATGTAGGGAACCGTGGCTCTCAGAGAGATGACCTGTCATTGGTAAACAGCACCATAAATACACGTGGCATCTACTTTAGTTCTCACAGGGGTCCTAAGAGGTAAGTGTCAACAAGACAATTAACCCCTTCACCAATGAGGAGTCTAAGGCTCAGAGAATCAGAAGCCAGTCCTATTGCCTACAGCTGGAACTGATTTTCCTGAAGACTGAGTCTTCACTACAAGCTTCAGAGAGGCCCTGGGCCAGTTCTCCCTCGGCCTTCCTGTTGAACTCTTCTGTTCACAGCTGTGAATCACTCAGGAACCTCCCAGCAAGGTCCTATGTGGCTAAGGCAACCAGAGCCAGTTTTGGTGCTTAGAGCAACCCAGCATCCAACTTACCACAGCATCGCTCTACCAGGGAGAACTGGGGCAGCCCTTTCCTCCCACATTCTACCACCCCAATGACCAGGGGAAAGGCCAAGCAAATGAAGAGGGAAACAAGAGTCAGAGAACTACAGACCAACCACTTCGAGAAGTCATGTTTTAAAGCCAGAGGCACGGAGCAGCACCAGCCCTTCTTGGCTTTGAAGCCCGCCATCTGAGCAAGCTAAAACTAAATGCTCTATTTTCTTTTTTTAATAAAAACCCAGCATTTATTGGCGTCCAGTAAAAACATAAGAGTAGTCAAAACAATAAGAACAAATGTTTTACAAATGCTCCCAGGGCAAACCACTTAATCTGTTGCCTTTTCTTTTTCATATATTTTAATTGCCATTGTCACCACCTCACTTCACTGCTGTCTTCTTAATTCACTGATCGTTCCTGGTTGGAGACACTTCGTAGCAGAGATCATCCTTTCAGCATGATCCGACCCAACTGTTTTCTTGACTTTGTTTCAGAATGAATTTCTTCTGCATCATCTAATACAAGGTTCATATACTCTTCAAACCCAATAATACAGCTCTCTATCCGCATATTCACTTGCTCATAGAACCATACATGAATGCGGGGTCTATTCTCCAAGTATCTAAAGATGGGGTTGATGGGCTGCACCATCACCTTCTGCACTTTCTGGCCTTGGCCCCTGTACACCATAGCAGAATGTCACAAAGACCACACCAACTACCACCTAAATGCTCTATTTTCAAGCAAGAATGTAGCCGAGCATGGTGGTGTGTGCCTATAATCCCACCACTCAGGAGACTGAGGCAGTAAGATCCCAGCAAGTTCGAGCCCAGTCTGGTTTACATAGTGAGTTCAAGGCCATCCTGAATTACACAGTAAGATCCTATCTCAAAAAAAAAAAAAAAAAAAAAAAAAAGTAATCACGAAGGCCCCAAACAGAGGTACAGGGGCCCAGGGAAATGGCCTACACATGGCTGGATACAGCATGAAATGCAAGAATCACGCGTCACAGCAGCAACAAATGCTGTCCTGCCCAGGCCCACCCCATCCTGAGCCATTTAGCCCCTACCCACCTGTAACTTTAGGCCTTCCCCATTCTGTTACTGTCACACTGCCACCCACGAGCCTCCTCCACGCTGGATCCTCCCAGTACATGCAAAGTTCCTCCCCTGGGTCCACAGGGGTTCCTGGACAACCAAATTTAGAGTAGAGCTGGCTCCAGTCACACCTTACATTTCCTCACAACATCGATCCCTCATTATTTACTTGCATAATGATCACCCACCCACCTTCCTGTCCTGCACACCCCTCTGGAAGACATCCGCCATGGGGCAGCTCCACCCATCCTGTGCCCTATCAGAACACAGGCAAGGAGGATTTTCCTCTGGGTCAAACAAACCCCAGCCAGGTTCCTCTGACCCCTCTTCCACACTCAGCCTCAGTTTTAGACTATATAATCCAAGACAACCAAGTGATTTTGCCCACCTTTCTCCCCAGACATTAAAAGGCCTAAACACTAACACAGTTCCACAGCTCAAGGTTACATCCCCAGGGTGAGCCTAGGCCACCAGAGAATGCTTAGGGCTGCCAAAAAGGACAGTCCAGCAACACTTGACCACCACCCAGCTCCTCCTTTGAGCATGCGCACTGTGAACTGCACCTCCCATACCAGGAGCGTCGAGAGGGCACGAGGCCCAGCCAGGAGCTGATTCCCACCCTCCTAACCATGCAGCCTGCAAACCCAGGATCCCCATCACTCTGGCCAGCCCTGTGTCACTCCGCACCTAAACCACTAGAGGCCGCCCGCCCACTCTCTCCTTTCAAACTCCAAGCCTGATGGGTCCTTGCGCACCCTACCACATCAAGCCTTACCTTCAACAGGTGATGAGCCTTCCTACTCCTCTGGCACTTAACCGCCCTGCCGTGGCCCTCGTGGGCAACAGCTGGAAGTGGGGCACAAACTGACCGCAGGGGCCAAGTGAGCGCCTACAGCCTTCATATTATCAACCTCACCCTCTTCCCACACCATGGCGTCCAGGCCTTTTCTCCACAGTGCCTCACGTTTGCACGAGGCGCAGAGGACACTGGGCCTGTCAGTCACGTGGCTTGCATAGACCAATCAGTAGCAAAGAGCATGGACCCATGATTGGCTCTACTGGAGGAGGTGGGACATTTTCCAGCAAATCCACTGGTCTGGGAGGCGGGGAACAGAAAAGCCGGCACTTTTCCAGAAAACAAACTACATTCCACCTCATTCCTCTGCCTGCCCTAACCTCCAGCAGCCACAAATCTCCTTACCATCTCCATGGATTTGCCTATTATAGGCACTTCACAGAAATAAGATCATGCACTGTCTATGCTGTTGTGGTCAGCTTCCCTCAGTTATCAAGTCGCCCATGTTGCAGCTTGAGCCAGAACTTCATTCATTGTGACTGAATTATATTTCATTATATGGATAGGCCAATGTTATACTTGAGATCTAAAATGTTCCCCTAGGGGGCTGGGGATTTAGCTCAGCGGCAAAAGCGCCTGCCTGGCAAGCGCAAGGTCGTGAGTTCGGTTCCCGGTACCAGAGAAAAAAAAAAAAAAAAAAAAAAAAACTAAAATGTTCCCCTAAATTCTCCTGTGTGAGGAAGGTGACTGAACCATGCGGGCACCGTACTCATTAAGTGGATTCACCTGTTTGATGATGGGTCCACTAGCTGAATGAGCTGTTAGCAAGTGGGGCCTGGTCGGAAGTGGGCTCCTGGAGGCCTGACCTGAAAGGGTGTGTTCTTGTCCCCAGCTCTCCCTTCTGTTTCCTGGATGCCATGGGTTGAGCACCTTTTCCTCTGCCAGGCCCCTCTCCCATCCTTTGTCTGCCTTGGAGCCAGCCAGCCATGGACTGAAACCATGAACCAAAATAAACCTCTAATAAGTTGTGGGTGTTGGCTACTTTGTCCCAGTGACAAGGAAAGTGACTAAGACAATCACATTTTATCCATTCATCTCCTAATAGGTGTTTAGGCTGCACCCATCTCTGGCTATTGTGAAAAATGCTGCTATAAACATTTACGTGCAAATTTTTGTTTGAACACCCGTTTTCAAATGTTTGGGGCATATAACTAAGAGCAGACTCCTGGGGGTTCCAGTGCCATTCAGTGTGGAACTTAGTAAGGAGCTATCAAGTTTTTTGCAATGGCTACACCATCTCACACTCCACCAGAGTGTATGAGGGCTCCACCCAAGAGACTTCTGGGGTATCCTGTTCTTCTGGTTGCACCTCTTTGACGGGGAGTTCCAGCTTTGGGTAGAAGGCTGTGTTCCATCTCATGTGACAAAGTGAATCCCAGGGAAGGTGTGAGGCAGAAACCTCATTTCCCACAAGCACAGGCTGTCTCCTTTATTCATAGGCCCCCAGAGTGCAGCCCAGGTGCACACGAGATTTTAGTGGCAAGGACAGCTTCTTTATGTGCTGTCTGCACAGCCTCCTGCAGCTACATTAGTCCCCAGTTTACAGGAGAGGAGCTGTAAGGCAGTGGTTTAAAGTGTGGCTCCTGAACTGGTGGTTGCAGCCACTGCAGCCTCACAGGACTGGCTGGAAATCCAAGTTTCTGGTCCTCCCTACCACCTGCCCAGTCAGAAATGTCAGGAGGGGCCCGGAGATCTCTACAAACAGACCCTCCAGCAATCCCCACACCTGCTACAGTTTGAGTATAGAATAAGCCTCTGTAGAACAATGCCACCTGCAAACCTCAGCTAGGTGACACGAGGAGACATAAGGGGATAGCTGAAGCCACTAGAGTGTGGTTCAAGTGAGGACACCTCTGTGGCTATGGCAGCTCATCTGGCCATACTGAGCACTCAGAAGGGCACTGCAGCCACTTTTCAGCAAGGAGCTGACCCAGGGGAGCAGAGGGAGACAAGCGCAGTACGCTTCACTGTCCACGGAAGGAAGAACCTTATCTGGAAGCCACCTCCTGGATTCCAGGCCTCCAGCACAAACCGAAGAACTGCTCTGGTCCTCCAAGGTCCCATTCAAAACACACACTGACAAGGCAGCCCCAGGACCTTTGTCAATGCAAATGAGGTCCTGGATGAAAACTGCTAGGCAAAGCAAAAAGGAGTAACATTCAAGTATTGGTTAATTTTTTAATGAAGAGGTAATAATACATGTGGTAGAAAATTCAAAAGGGATCAGAGAAAGTGCATTTCTCTTCCCCAGCCCCCAAGGCCTTCACCAGTGCTGGGGCTAACGATTCTTTTCAATTCTTTCCAGGGCTAGTGCATGCACTTGTGAGCATATAGGGATGAATCATTTGAAAATCCCAAATGTAGCTCATTCTACATTCTCTTGCACCAGTCTTGTTCTTTTTGAAATTACTGTGGGGGCTGGGGATATAACTCAGTGGCACAGCACATGCCTGGCAAGCACAAGGTCCTGAGTTCAATTCCCGGTACCAAAAAAAAAATTTTGAAATTACCATGAAATATATCACGCACACCAAAAAGATGAAGAGTAATGAACACTCACATCCACCACCCAGGTTAAGACAAGGAACATGACATGAGAGATATCCTCAAAACCCCTCCTGCTCCCTCCCACTTAGAGATAACCACTGCCTGGAACTTTGTGTTCATTGTGTGAAGGTTTTTATGCGCTACTGAAAATGCATCCCTCTACAAGCACTATGTAGTATTATTATGCACAAGCTAAAACCATCTACAGAAGCTCTTTGCTTCATGCCTGACGAGTAGCAATCCTGATTAAGGAAATGGTGTCCCGCACGCAGAAACCACGTGATGAGTGCTGTCATCACTGCCATGGGTACTGTACGGCTGTTGGCAATCGTGACTCCTACTGCTGGCTTACTTTACTCAACAGTATTTTTGAGATTCATCCAAGATGGCAAATGTAGCTCTAGATCACTCAGACTCACAGTGGAGTAGTATTTTATTATATGAATGCATTGATATGTATTTATCTGGGGAAGTAAAAAGAATGAAGGTGTGTTTTGTACCTGTATCAACTCCTCACAATGAATGTAATCATTAGGTATGTACTGCAAATGTGTACTAATAAAAAGTAAAACAGTATTTATCCATTCATCCATGGATGGGTCTTTAGATTATTTTGATTTGTTACTATCAAAAATTATTTAGGGGTGATTAGTAGGCCAGTGAAATACTCTACATCAGTGGTGGTGAACCTCTGGCACGCATGCTGCAGCAGGCTGTTTGCCTCATTGAAAGTTCTCAAAAGTTTGCCATCGCTGCTCTACGTGATCCAATAGGGACCAGTGTCATTAAGTATCAGTCCAAATCCAGACTGCCCAACACCAAAAGTGAACCCCAACGTAGTTACGGATTGGGGATGGGTGCACCACCTATAACAAAGATGTCACTCTGGTTCAGGGTGCTGATGGTGGGGAGGCTGTGGGGTGCAGGACAGGTGTATAGGAACTCGCTGGATCTCTCAATTTTTCTACGAATCTTAAGCTGCCCTAAAAAATGAAGCCTGTAATACAAAAATTTTGTTAGTATACGCTTGCAGTACATGATGATTGCATTCACTGTGAGGAACTGGTACAGGTACATAACACATCGTCATTCTCTTTACTTCCCAGGGTAAGTATATATTAATGCATTCATATAATGAAAAACTACTCAACTATGAAAATGGGTGCTAGAGCTGTATTTGCCATCTTAGATGAATCTCAAAAGCACTATTTTATCCTCTCCCCTCTTCTCCCTTCCTTCCCCCACTCCATCCCTGTCCCCTTCCATTTGCAAAAGTTCTTCTATCTTCCTATCACCTAGTAATGTGAAATAAAAAAATTTTAAAGATCGTTTTTCAACATTATGCTAGATGACAGAAACCAGTCACAGATGACCACATATTGTAAGAGTCTCTTTCATGAAATATCCAGAACAGACAAATCCATAGAAAGAGGAAGTATTCTAGGGTTCCAAGGGGCGATAGAAGTAGGAAAATGGACAGTTCTTACGTTCTGCAATGAAAATGTTTTGCGAGTCTACGGCCATACCACCCTGAATGCGCCCAATCTCGTCTGATCTCGGAAGCTAAGCAGGGTCGGGCCTGGTTAGTACTTGGATGGGAAAATGTTCTGGGATTTGCCAGTCGTATTTCCAAAACTCCGTGAATAGAGCAAAAGCCGCTGAACTGTACCCCTAAACATGAGTTATATGATAAGCAGACTGTATCTCAGTACAGGTATACCTTTTTTAAGAAAAATAAAGCCAATGCTTTTATAAATGTAATGTGGATTAAATCCTGGGTTAAATCCTGAAACAGAAAATGGCCATTCAAGAAAACAATGAGATCAAAAATTCCATTATTTAATGAAAAGAATTACAATGTTAACTTTGTAGTTTTAGTAAGTGTACCATGGTTAAATAAGGTCTTAGAGGAAAATTGGGTTGGCGTGAGGGACATACAAGAACTCTCTGTAATAACTTCTCTTCAATCTGAAATTACTCGAAATTAAAATACAAAAGTAACGCTGCTGTGAACTTGCAGGTGCATGTGTATGAAGGCGTGTTGGGGGCCTGGGAGTAAAACGCTGTCAGAGGACACAGTCATCTCCATTTGTTATGGTTTGGGTCAAAAATGTTCTTTTGGGGGTGGGGGGTACTGGGATTTGAACTCAGGACCTTGAGCTTGCCAGGTAGGTGCTGTGCCACTGAGCTATATCCCCAGCCCCAAAAATGTTCTCTAGAAGGTTCATGTGCTCACTAGTAGGTCTTTAGGAAGGTGACTGGATTACAAGACCCTAAGCTCCTCAGACTAGTCCATTGGTGAGTTCATAGCTGAATGTACTCTTAGGAGGTGGGGTCTGGATGGGGAGGTGGGTCACTGGGTACATGTCCTGGAAGGGCATACAAACATCTGTAGTTGCTTTGTTATGACTACCCTTATGTCTTGAACTGACTCAAGTTTACCTTTCATGGTCACTTGACTTTAGGAAAGATCCTGAAGAAGCATGATGCCAGATCCAGTGAATACAGTGAATGAGGCCACATCATGTTTTTATGAACCTTCCTATGTTGGCAGTAGCATTCATTGAATTTTTAATCACACCTCCTAATGATACTCACAAAAATCTACAACTGCTTCAGAAAATGGCAAGAATGATGAAAAAAGTGTATTCAAAGCAAGAGGGAGCATTTTGAGAGGAATTAATAGCAATGTATCTTTTACTATAACAAATTAACTACTCACCACATATTTTGATCACACCTTATATGGTTATCTCCAGACCCTTTGTCTCCTCTACCTCTCTTGTTCTCTGTCTGCTTCCTGGCTACCATGAGGTGAGCAGCCTTTCTCCAACCATACCTTTCCACCGTGATGTTTTAGCCTTGGAACCAGCTGCCATGGACTGAATCTTCTGAAACAGTGAGTCGAATAAACCTTTTCTCCTTGGAAGTTGTGGGCATCAGGTATTTGGTCCCAACAGTGGAAAAGTGACTAACGCACTACTAGAGATCACCAAACTCCCCAAGCCGGTCAGCACTGCTGCCAGATGATGGCTCCCAAGCAGCTGTCCCCTTCCCAAGCTGTCCAGCTCCTCTGAACAGATGTTCCACAGTGGACCAAACCAGACCCATGAACAGACGTTTGTGCAGTCTCATTTATAAAAGATGAATCTTTCAAAGTAGAACTGGGGGTGGGGAGGAAAGGGATTTTAAGTACTTTGATAGATATTTGAGGAGATCCACCTGTTGCCCCCACAGGCGGACTTGGGGCATGCCCTTTAGCCCAGCAACGTGTTGTTGGGGAATTTGTGCCCCATTCTTCGCTGTATTCACACAGCAAATTCAAACATCTCTACTGACTCCCTATTGCTGATGACTTAGCCTAAAACTGGGGCTGTACCTTAGTAGTGCTCAGTATGCACCAGACCTTGGGTTCAACCACCAGCACCAAATAAATAAAGAATCCCGAAGTTCAGTGGCTGCAATCAGTCCTGGACATTTATTATGGTATTTCTGAGAGCCAGGAATTAAGCAGCAGCACAGCCAATTGTTCTGGCTCAGGGTCCTCCTTGAGGTTTTGGTCAAGATGTCACCAGCTTTGTTAGGACTGGAGGATTTGTCTCCACAGTGGCCCACTCATACCACTACTGGCAGGAGGCCTTGGTTCCTCACATAGACCTCCCCACACAGCTGTCTATATCCCCATAATGGGCTACTGGCTTTTTTCTAAGAAAAAGAGATAAAACAGCAAACAGAAACTGCAGCATCAACCTAACTTGGGAAGCCACTTCACCATTTTCAGTGTCCTCCTGTTGACTTGGGGCAGCCCCTCCCCACAGGAAAAGTCACACAAGGGATGGAGTCCAGGAAATGAGGGCCCTGGAGGCTGGGCTGAAGACTGGCTACCAGAACATCTCTGCAGTTCATGGATGAAGGTAGGAGCAAAGGAAATGAAAAACAGACATGAAAAGAGGCAAAGGAACTCACCCAACTTGACAGACAGCTATGGACTGAGTGTGTCCCCTAGTTTCACAGGTGGAAGTCCTAGTCCCCACCATGTTGGTGTTGGGAGGCTGGGCCTTTGGGAAGTGACTGGATCATAAGGATGGGACTCTGAATAGAATTAGTGCCCTTATAAGAACAGATACAGAGAGAAGATCTCTCTCAGTCATGTGAGATCACAAGGAAACCAACCTCACCAGATTCTGATCTGCCAGCATGTTGATCTTGGATTTCCAGGCTCCAGAACAGAGAAAAAACTTGTTTAAGATGCCCAGTTGTGCTGGGTGTGGTGGCACACGCCTGTAATCCCAGCCCTCGGGAGACTGCGGCAGAGGTTTGTTGGGAGTTCCAGGCCAGCCTAGGCTACAAGGTGAGCCCAACGGCAGCCTGAACTGCATAGCGAGACCCTGTCTCAAAGAGACAAAAAAAAAAAAAAAAAAAAAAAAGCCCAGTTGTATAGAATGTTTTTTGTGACAGCAACCCAAGCTAATACAAACATACAAAACTAACCTATGGGTAACATATATACTTAATAGTAAAAGACTGAATGCTTTCCTGTTAGACTGGAACCAAAATTGTCTACTCTCACCCTCTCACACAGGGCTGCAAGTTCTAGCCACTGCAACAAAAGCAAGAAAGGGAAATAAGAGATTTGAAAATACAGAGTAGAAAGAAAGTGGTAAAACTATCCCTGTTTGGAGATGGTATGACTTACTGTATCATAAGGTCCAAGGAATATACAAAGTGACTTTCTAGAAAACTTTCTACAAAAAAACCTAACAATAGTTGGCAAAGTTTCAGGATATAAGATATATATACAAAAATCTAATGACTAGTAATAAATATGTGGAAACTGAAATTAAAATTATTATGCCATTATTGCAGCTGAAAAATACTCAGGTGTATATCTAAGATGACACACACAGGGCTTTGTACGGACTACACAGTGTTGATGAAATAAAGATCAACATACATGAAGAGAAATACCATATGTATGGATGGGAGACTCCATGTGGTGAAGATGTCTGTTCTCAAGCTGGCACACAGGTTCAACAAATTTCCTATCAAAATCCTAGCAAGAATTTTTTTGTAGATACAAACAATTCTAAAATTTCTATGAGAAAGAAACTACATACGAAAAATAATTTTGAAAGAGAAGACTAAAGTGGGAAGAATCGGTCCATCTGATTTCAAAATGTATAGAGCCACAGCAAGCAAGCAAACAATCCTAGGTGGTGGTGGTAGAGATAATTAGGTCAATGGAACAGAACAGAGAACCCAGAAATAGACACATGCATACATGCTTAAATTAACACGATTTTTGACAAAGGTGCAAAAGCAACTCAGTGGTGGAAAGGTGATTTTTTTTTTCCAGTAACAGTACTGAGGGCACTGGGCAGCAACAGACCACAGCATGAGCTTGACTTAAGCCTCATAACTTTTTTAAAATGAACCCCAAATGGATTTCTGGCTTAAATGTAAAACTAAACAAAATAACAGCAGAGGGCTGAATGTGTGACTCAGTGGCAGAGCATTTGCCTAGCACACATAAGGCCCTGGGTTCCATTCCTAGTACAAGAAAGCCGGGGGTGGGGTGCAGGGGAGTACCTTTAGGATTAAGGGCTAGGCAAACAGTTCTTAGTTCTCAAAATCACAATCCAAAGAACAGGAAAAAGTTATAAATTGGACTTCATCAAAATTAAAAATGCTAGCTGGGCCTGGCAGCACATGCCTATAATCCCAGCACTCAGAAAGCTGAGGCAGGAGGATTACTGTGAGTTAGAAACCAGCCTGGACTACATAGTAAGTTCAAGGCCAGCCTGAACTACACAGCAAGACCCTGTCTCAAAAAACTAAAACCAAAATTTTAAATGCTGGGGTTGAGGGTACAGCTCAGTAGAACACATTCTTGGCATGCACAAGGCTCTGGGGCCCATCCTCGGCATAATGAAAAAGAAATATTTGGAGATTTTTGTTATTGTTTTTTGAAACAGGGACTCTTATGATTCGAGCTGGTCTTGATCTCACAATCTTCCTGACTCAGCTTCTCAGAAAACTGAGCTTTCAGGCTTGTATCACCCCACCTGGCTGAAGAATAGATTTCAAAATCTTGCTCTGTAAAAGATCCTGGAACATAAAAAGAACCCTCAAAACTCAACAGAGCAAAACAAACAAGAACAAGAACAAATAATCCAATTACAATCAGCCAGACTCCTGAATAGACATTTCACTGGAGATAACAGACAGATGGCAAGCAAATGCACAAAAAGATGTTCAAAACCATTAATATTTAGCGATCCAAAAAGTAAAACAATGAGATAATGCTACCCACTTCTCACAAAGACTATAATAAAAAAGTGACAATGCCAGAAAGCAACACAGAAAAATTACATAACTTACTCAATGGTGGCAGAAATACAGAATAGAACGGCCTCTCTGAAAAGTCTTAGAAGTTTCTTATAAATTTACAAACTACCACAGAACCTAGCAACTGCACTTGGGCAATTATCTCAGAAGAATGAAAATACGTTCACACAAAAACCTGTACAAGAATGTTTACAGCAGCTTTATTTTTTTAGTAGCCAAAAACTTGGAAGAGCCTAGATGATTTCCAACAGGTGAATGGTCAAATACTGAGCAGGAAAACGACCTTAGTCCAAAAGGTCACAAACTCATAGATCCCACTCACAGAACACTCTTGAACAACATAATTATAGAAATGAAGAACGGGCTAGTAACTGCCAGAGGCTGAGGAGGAGCTGGCGTGGGACAGAGGTCAGGCCCAGGCGGAGACAGAGCCCTGTATCTACTGTGTTTCTCTGTTAGCATCTGAGCTGGGACATCGTCTGTTTTTCAAGGTGTTACCTTCGGGGTAAGTGGGAATGGATATAGGCTTTCTCTGTGTTACTTTTAACAACTGCACGTGAGTCTATAGTTATCTCAAAATAAAGTTTGATTAAAATATATAAGCATTTGGGCTGGGGATATAGCTCAGCAGCATAGCACCTGCCTGGCAAGCGCAAGGTCCTGAGTTCCATTCCCAATACCAAAAAAAGAAAGAAATAAATAAAATAAAATAAAATATATAAGCATCTGACCACTTATTAGAATGGCTAGTATCAAAGACAAAAATAAAACCACCACCACCAACAGAACAGAAATTAACATGCGTTGGCAAGGGTGTGGAGAATTTGGTAACTTTGTATAGTACTGGTGAAAATGTAAAATAATAGTATGGAAAGCAGGATGGCAATTCCTCGAAAAAGAGTACTACCATATGATCCAGCAATCCTATGCCTGCAAATATGTGCAAACGAACTGAAAGAAGGGTCTTGAAGAGATATGTGCACACCCATGTTCACAGCATGGTTACTCACAATAGCTAAAGGGTAGAAGGAACCCAAGTGTTTACCTGCAGATGAAGAGTTATGCAAAATGTGACCCATACAGCCAATGGAATATTATTCAGCCTTTAAAAAGGAGAAATCAGGCACAGTGGTACATAACTACAGTCCCAGCTGCTCAGGAACCAAAGCAGAACTTTAACTTCAAAGGCCAGTTTAGGCTACATAATGAAACCCCATCTCAAAAAATAAAATAGAAGATCTGTCATACACTATGGTTGCTATAGCTAAAAACTATATATTCTACACAAGTCAGGTATGGTGGCACACCTATAATCCCAGCAGTTGGGAGGCTGAGGCAGGAGGATCATTGCAAGCTCAAGACCAGCCTGGGCTACATAGCAAGTTCAAGACCAGCCTGAACTACATAGCAAGACCCTGGTCTAAAAAGAAAAAGAAAAAAAAAAAGCAATATATTGCACACATAAAAACTGCTAAGGGTTAAGCCCCATACAGTGGTGCATACCTATAATCCCTGCACGTGAGGCTGAGACCAGAGGATCACAAAAAAAAAAAAGTTAAAAAAAATGGAAACAGAGCTTTTGCATATGGAAAGGGAAGCAAGAGTTGAAGGGAGAGAAAGGGGATGGAGGGAAGGGGACAAAAATAAAGAAAGTCAGGAGTCTGGCAAGGGACTTCCTGAGCTAAAGACATGGTACAGCCAGGCTGCCTTCCTCCCTGCAGGTTCCAGTGGAGAATCCGCTTCCTCCTGTCTCCAGCTGCTAGAAGATCTTGTGGATCCTACCCACCCTTCCCAACTTCACAGCTGGCAAAGTCAGTCAAGTCCCTCTCCCATCCCACCACTGTGACTCTGAACTCTAGGCCTCCCTCTTCCACTCTGAAGGCCCCTTAGGGCTACCCTGGGTTCACACAGAAAATGTAAAATCATCTCCATTTAAACGTTTTTTTCTTCTGAGCATGATGTCACACACTTATAAGCCCAACTGAGGTAGGAGGATGGCCACAAGTTAAAGGCCAGCCCGGGCTAGCTACATAGTGAGCTCAAGGCTAGCCTGAGCTACAAAGCAAGACCCCACTTCAAAAAACAAACTAACAAAAAAAGTATTTTTTGTGCCAGGCATGGGGGCACATACTTGTAATCCCAGCACCTGGGAGGCTGAGGCAGGATCGCTGTGAGTTCGAGATCAGCCTGGGCTCCAAAGTGAGCTCAAGGCCAGCCTGAACTGCACAGCGAAAAGACAAAAAAAGAAAAAAAAGTATTTTTTCATTATGGTAAAACACACGTAACACTTCCCATCTGAACTATGTTCGGGTGCATGGGTCAGGGGTGTTAAGCACACTCACACTGCTGTCCAGCCATCATCACGAACATCTCCAGAACTTCATCTCCCCAAACTGAAGCTCTGTCCCACTTAAACACTGACTCCCCAGCCCCTCCCCGTGCCTGCTTCCATCTGCACCTAATTCTGTGCCAGACAGTACATGCTCACAGGTGCTGGCCATTAGGATGTGGGCATCTTTGGGAAGCCATTGTTCTGTCCAGGAGAGGGTACTGGGGCCTAATAAGAACCGAAAATCTCACAGCACGCCCGAAAGGTGATTATTTCTTTATTTTACAGTAGCAAGTTTAATTAACAGTGGCAACATTAACAATACTAAATCTAGAGGTGGCTTATGTTTGTGGGAAATCCTACAGCGCACAAATGACAACTGATGTGATTTTTAAACATTAATTGAATAAGTACTATTATAACAACGATAATGTTCAGGGAAAAACAACCTCACCACTCAGACTGTTTTTACTGTATTTGACTAGGTTCCTTACTTAGTGTCACTTTCACAATCACAATCAAAAGCGGGTTGCTCTTTCCATAGCAGAACAAACATGTCAAAAGAAATAACTAATGCGCTAACAAGAAAAAACACAATTCAAAACGCTGGAGGCAAGAACCTAAAGGGGTCCTGATGTCTCAAGAAAAGCAAGTACAAATTACTAAATGTATCATCACACCCTATTGTGATACACCCAGTTGTTGCTCTGAGCTGGATCTCACTATGTTGCCCAGGCTGGCCTGGAACTCCTAGGCTCAGGCAAGTCTGGTGCATCAGCCTCCTGAGCGCTGGGACCACAGGCCTGTGACACTGTGCCTGGCTCATCCAGCTGGGAAGGTGTGTCCCAGCAAATCCCACACTCAAGCAAGTAAAATGACTCTTTCAAGTACATGACTAGAAAGAGGTAGCTGTCTTTTGTTTCGGTTTTTTGGAGACAGGGTCTCACTATGTAGTCTAGGATGGCCTCAAAGTTGCAACAATCCTCCTGCCTCAACTTCAAGAGTGTGCCACCTCAGCTAGTTGAGACTATTTTTAATTCTGATTTCAGATACAGATGAAGATCTATCTGCAAGCCAGTGCTGGTGGCAAAGCACCTGCTGACTCTCAGCATCTGCAGGGCACAAGAGCACAGGGCACAGCTCTATGGGGAAGCCTCCCACGGACCACAACGTCCTCTTCTTGGTTGCCCAAACTGTAGCTGGAGACAATAATGAAAGTGGAACCTGTTCTTCGCCAGTGCCCTCTCACAAGACATTGTACCTGCAAGGCCCAGCACCTAGGAGAGGCTCCATTAACATACTGACTATGCAGTCCCTCCCTGGACATCTTTGGTTGAACAAGCACCAGCAGGCAAATCTTCCAGATGCATGACAAGAGGTTTCACCTGGACTCAGTTCTCCCTGCTCTGTGCACACACCAGGGCTGCCCAAAGTGGCCAGCAGGGACTGCAGTGCTTCCTACAGATCTCTGCTCCCTACACACCACAAAATCATTCCTCACACCTGAGCATCGAGAGAGGCTAGCCCGCCCACTTCCTGACCTCCATCCTCCATTGGCTCAGAGCATAAAGCTGCCCAGCAGCCTAGTTCCAGATTGTTCCTCAAACCAAAGGGGTCCTTGGGATGAACTTCTTATGGAAGGTGAGGGAGAACTACAGAAGCATGGGCTCCCTGTCATACAGAGTCACCCGCAAAACAGAAACAGACCTGTCCACAATGTGTCCTGGTCCTGCCGAGCCCACACCTGTGGTCACAGGGCAAATGGACAGTGGGCCCGTGGAAACCCTTTTACACACTCATCGTGTCACACCCATGCTCAGACCTGCCCACCCTCCCCAACAGGTGGCAGCAGTCTCCTCCCACCCCCACAGAATAATCACATGCAGAGTAGGCCTCTCCACTGGGAACCCCTCAATGCGCCAGGTCTGTTGTGGGAAGAGAGTTGGGCTCTCAGGATTGTATCCCACAAACACCACTAGCAAAGCTCTGTTTACCAAGTGGGAGCCAAGGCAGGGTGCTGGGGGTGCTGCTGCCAGCTCAGAGGCTGGAGGGGCATATGAGCACAGGCTGAGGCTCTACAGGAGGTCCCGGCAGGCAGGGTATGAGTGGACCCAGGTTTCCAAGCCCTGCTTTGCAGGCAGGAAAAGTCAAGGGACCTGGCAAGACAGGAAGGGCAGTGCCTGGAACCCCGGGTCCTGGGCCTACGCCTACAGCAAGACTACAGCTGCAGTGTGCCACTCTCAGCTTCTGTAAATGGGAAGAATGCACTAGTGTTGCAATGTCTACAATTTGTATTATGCTCCCCTTGCTTCTAGGGATGGCACAGCAGCTTCTCCTGAAGTTTCAAAGCCCTCTTGTGTGGGCACTTAGTCCAGGAGCCACTCATAAAGAAAAGTCTGCGTGTCACCTTGGAAACCATGGTGGGGCACCAGCTCCCTAGCCACTGCCCTGGGGTTTCCAAAGAGGTGGCTGGTACCTGGTCCACTGACTGCTTCCTTACTAAAGCAGACTGCCCACAGCCCAGGGCAGGTCCAGGAGCCAGCCCCCTGCTGCAGACACCAGTCCCTCTGCCCAGAGCCACCACTTCCCTGATGTGATGACCCTGATGTGTTGTGTCCTGAAGGAAAGTACCGCCTCTGGCTACTCTGTACCCACTGAAGGATTCACTTGGAGAGTTGTAGCTCAGAAGTGATGGTCAAATATGGCATCTTCTGCTCTGTTTGGAGACTTTGTTCAAATAACTGGTGATGTGAGAGTGTATTTCAGTGATTAAAAAGTGCCTCTGGAGTAGCAGGTCCCTTGAGAAGGGGACTCTGGTTGACTTGAGCAGCAGCAGGATGTGTGGCACACTGGCTGGAGGGTGGTCCAGGCCAGGGCTCTCAAGGAGCATGGGACACGGATCAACAAAGCCACCTCAACTGCAGAACAAAAGACCAAGTATCAGAGCAAATCATGCAGCAAATGGGTCCAAAAAAAAGTTTATTCTGAATATTTAATTTTTTAAAAAATCATACCTATGAGGTGTGCTACAGAAATCCAGATACAATGAGTTGTATATAAAACCCAACCTAATAGTGGAAAAGCAAGGACACTGCAGAAATCACTTCCAGAGAGAAAACACGTGCATCACGACCATCAAGTGTCCCCAACAGTTGACACATTTCTATGGATCTGTTGGAAAGACACCCGTCCCCCAATCATGTGCACAAACAGGACTGGTCCTGGTGTCTTGGGGAGGACACGCGTTTATTTCCCTCTGCAAGTGGCAGGCAATATGGGCACAGTGGCTCAGAGATGCCACCGTGGCACACTGGGAAGGAACACTTGCTCACTCCCAGTTGTATTTCAGCCAGGTCAATCAAATTTCACTAACTGAACATGAGATTTTGGCAAAATGCACAGCATCCTGATGAGGGCATGCTTCTGGCAGTTCACACCAAAAAGGCACCTGCCTCCCCCAACTGGGGGCCACGCAGCCACACACGGCACACCCCACTGCATGAGCCGAGAGTCTGAGTGACAGGGCAGCAGTCCTGTGTGGCACCCAGGGCCCAACACTAGCTTCAGGTTCACCTCTAAGCCCAGGGCCCTTCACTGTGGTCCAGGGCCTGAGACAAGCAGTGAGGGAACAGTGGAAGGATGTGGTGAAACCTCATAGCAGGGCAGGAGTCAGGAGTCAGGTGTCAGGAGAGCCACGGAGACAGGGATGAGACAAGACAGCGGCACAGGAGAAAGCCTCGGACAACCTGGGGTCGCATGGGATGCGATGTGGGGTCTCCCGCCTGACGAGGAAGCCAGCACCCCTTCCAGCGGTTCCCCCCAATCTGACCCTTGGCCAGGTCCCTTCCCTCCGCTTCTGAACACTGATGCCTTGGAGAGCTTCTTACATGGGCAGCACTCCCGGAGCTGCAGACACGGACATCTGTCCTGGGAGACCCGACTGTCACGACAGACATATGGACAACATGCACTACTGACCTCAGGAGAGCCACAGGCCCCTGAAGTGGCTACACATGACAGTCAATTTGGCAAAACAAGGAAATATGTTCAAAAACAATCACCAAAGTCCTCCTAGGGATCATGATTACAATATATTAGCAAATTCTGTGGCATAAACATTTTCAAAAGCATCAGCAAAAGTATTAAATATAAAAGCAATATGTATATTCCCTTCCCCACCCTCAGAAAAGAAAACAAAAACAAAAATACAAACCCAAAACCCCAAACCAGCGAAGGCATGATCTGTAGTGTGAATTCGTGCAGGCACCGGAAGGCAGGCCGGCCACCTACTGCCGCAGCTCCACATAATTGGCTGGGAAGAGCCCATACCGGCCCTTACATACACCACGCCACCAACCATCATCGATCATTTCAATGTTGCTGATGATGTCATCAGGATCAAAGGAGATTTCATCATCACCCGCTAGAAGAGAGCACACAGAGAGACACAAATACAAAACACTTCCAGGTGCGCTCGGAGGAACATGCAGCCAAGATCTAGATGGCAGCCACCACCAGCCTAAGGCTGGGATGTACAAACGTGGCAGGGTCCTCCACAGAACACCCACCCCAGCCAGGCACCATTCTTTGAGAAATCAGTTTACTCATAGCAACTTGGCTTTCTTCCCACCTTCCTTGGGTGAATACAAGGAAAGGGTGCCCACTAGCCACAGGGCACAGTAGGAGGAGGACATGTAGGAGGGGCAGTCAGGGAGGCTGGCTCTGAGCACAGCAGGGGTCTAGAAGGGAGCCCTGGTGATGGGCTGGAATGGGGGCCACAAGATGAACTCAGTATTCTCAAACATACACACAGATGCCAAAATGTCAGAGAACCCACCCAAAAATAAAAATAAGACACACGTGCCAGGCATGGTGATGCACACCTGTAATCCTAGCACTCCAGAAGCTGAGGCAGGAGGACTGCCCACCATGAGTTCAAGGCCTTTGGTCTCCCAAATAGCTGGGATTGCAGGCATATGCTACCAAACCAAGCTTGGGGTATTTAGGGGTGATGGGGACCCTGCAGCTCCCGAAGGGTTCTGAAATTAAATCTAATTGGGGTGGGTATGTGTGTGCATACATGTGCAGAAAAATGGAACCTGGTTGAGACAAGCATAGGGAGTTCCTGCCACTGTAGTAGGAACTTTTCTGTAACCGAAATTATTTCAAAATAAAAAGTGTAGCATCACTAGAGAGTCAGATTCTTAGGGGCTGAGCTGGCAGGAAGCCACGTGGGTGCCTCACCAGCCTGGTAGTCGTAGAGCGCGATGGCTGTGATGCCCAGGTCATTCTCGTACTCATCATAGGTATTGTCTTCTGAAAGGAAATAAGGGACAGCTGAGTAGCAGCCGAGGTCCCCATGGGCACCTCCCCTCTGTGACTGTTTTTCACACAATTATTCCCAAGATCTGGGGCAGGAGTACTTGCTAGGAAAGAATCTCAGTGAGTGAGCTCCCATCTGAGGGCAGCAGGAGGTAGGAAATGAGGCACATTTTAGAAATGGAAGAAAGACAAGACTCCAGCTTTCAAGAGCCAGTCCATGGACTCCCAGCTCTGACACTACCCAGGGAACATGGTCCTCCTGGCAAGTACTGACTGTTTTTAGAGTGCAACTTTTAAAAAGCAAAACATCTAGCATCATCAGAGAAAGTCACAGGTCACTGAAGTGAATAGAAGGAAGAGAAAGGGCAATCAATGCCCCAGATCCTGCCAAGCTAAGAGGCTTCGCCCTCATGTGTGCTCTCAGACCAGGTGGCCCCTGCTCTCTGTACCAACCACACTGCTCCATGTGGGACAAGGGGCTTGTGTTGGACCTGGTGTACCTTAGAAAACCTCAGTTTTAAGGGACAACAAATCCACCTGTAGTATTCACCTAAGTCAGTGATGGCAAACTTCTTAGAGACCTACTACCCACACTGTAACACAAAACCCACTAACTTATCACAAAGTGCTAATATTGCAATTAAACCTGAATACTGAAGCTTTAGTTTAGAAAAAACAACTATTATCCAAAGCGTGGCTGCTGGAGTAACTTGGCTTGTGTGCCAACAGAAAGGGCTCCGTGTACCCACTGCGGCATGCACGCCTTAGGTTCACCACCACTGACCTAAGTGGAATATCTGCACCACCTTCAAGCTGAAGAAAGTGTCATCTTTAAGGTTGTCCTGCAGCAGACAGGAGCTTGATGTCCAGAGGACATGGCAGAGTAGCGGAGGCTCCCTTCCTAACTCCAGACCTGCCCTCCACCCTGCTGTGTCCCAGAATCCCAGAGACCTTCCCAGGGCCACTGGGTACCACTGTTCCTAAAACCATTCCAACAGGGAAATGAAGAGTTTGAGGGGCAGCAGTGCTGGGCAGACAGGAACCCTGAACACATTCTTTACAAGGAATGGAGCTGGGTGGGATTTCTCAGGGAGCCCTTCCCCCAGGAGGGGCACAAAGGTAGGGGCATAGTACCTGCTTGGTAGTGGCCCGAGGCCTCGGTGGTGTCATAGACAGCTTCCGGAGCATAGGCCAGGCCCTGCTGGCTGCTGGCTTCTGGGTAGTTCATGGCCTCTGCACTGTACACAGGCTCGGGTTCACTCCCGCCAGCAGGACCTCTGTGGCTCAGCTCTGTCTTCAGGGAGGCTGCATCCTGGGAAGGGTCAAATGGACATTTCCTATGGGCCGAGCTGGCATCTAAAAAGTAGCAGTCTCACTGCCAATGTCAACTAAAACACAGGGGATATTTCTTAGCCTTGGCTGGGATTGAGCAAAAGAGACACAGATCAGGAAGGCACCAGCTGAAAGTCCTGAGTGGTCTCTCCTCCAAGGAGCCCCAGTCCTTACCCCCAACACTCCCAAATCCTAAAGGAGCTAAAATCCACCCTCCCCACTAGGAGCCACACACTCCCCACACTGTGTCCCCAGGGCTCTAGTCAGTCCTGAGAGTCCATGAGAGTGGGCGCCTGAGTTGGAACTGGCCTGCTTGTATTTTAGGATTCAGGTCTTTGTCCTGTCTGGTGCTTCCCACTAGCACCAGCCAGCAGCTTCCCATTCACTCCAGCCCATTGCCTGGGGCAGCTACGCTGGTGAGCGACAAGGTTCTCTTCTAACCAAGTCCTCCACCAGAGTGTGGCAAGGGAACCACCGAAGAATCACGTTCAAAGACAAAGCTACTCTCTCAAAGGAAATATACACCTTTTAATTTAAAACCCTATGACTTCCAAGCCCTAATAGGCCTTCTGAAAAACACAGTGACACTGGTTTCCATGTTTATGACCAAGTGCCCTTTGTGGATCACAAAATGCAGGGCGGGGCTGGGGATTTAGCTCAGCGGCACAGCGCCTGCCTGGCAAGTGCAAGGTCGTAAGTTCGATTCCCGGTACCCGAAAAAAACCGAAAAAAAAACAAAAACAACAACAACAAAAAAAAAACCGAGAAAACAAAATGCAGGGCGGATGGTCAGGAATGGCATTTGCATGATACCACTGGGAGGGCCTGGCTTTCTCTGGAAGGTGACCCGGCCGCAAGAGCAGCCCAGTGAATAAGGAGAGCAGGTGACCAAGGATAGCACCTATCTCCAGGACAGAAACGGCAGACTATCAAAGTACAATGAAGTGACAACTGTTTCCCCCTGGCAAAGTGCCCTGGGCCCATGGGAGACTGCAGAGTACATGGGCCCCCAGGTAGGCCCTGTCCTCCAAACTTCCTACAATGGCACCTCCTTCCCCATCCCTTCTCACAGCAGTGTTGCCAATCACGTGATCCACCTCCAAACCCAGGGACAGCAAGGCATCAGCCTCCTCATCAAAGGACCAGTTTCTCCATACATGGTCTAACCAGAGCCCGTGACTAGCCGGGGACAACTCAAGGCTGCCCTGCTCTCAGTAATGAGCTACAAGGCCATGTCCACCACACCCACCATGTGGTCTGACAAGACAAAACCACCACATGGGGTAGTGGCAGCACTACTCAAGGAGTGAGCAGTGAGACCAGGGACCACCCAGCCCCAGGCCTTGTGCATCTCCCACAGCTTTCCCAGGTCCATGCCTCCCTATGTCTTGAGTCTTGAGTTGCAACTCACTGACATAAAAATGATGTATCTAGATCAAAAAGGAAATGCATGGCCCAGTACTGGCTATGAGGGAAACAGGACATGGGCCACAGTTCACATGGGAGTGGGTGCCAGGAGCCTGGGGAGAGCACAGGAGACGGCAGGCAGGTCAGCACTTTGGAGGGGAGAGGCAAGACCGCGGGGCTGTGTGAAGCACCAATGCGGCACAGAAGGGAGGTGTCCGGGAACATGACACCAGAGCCACAGAAGTGACACTGGGGCAGGGTCTCGGTGCCAAGGGAGGATGGGGGTTCCCACACAGAAGTGTGGTCAGCTCAACACAGCACAAAGCGGGTGAAATAAGAACAACAAAACCAACAGGACTGAGCACTGGCACCCAGTTACTTCACCAGGGCTGCAGGGAGACAGTGACCACCAGGCTACAGGGAGCCGCAGAGGTAAAAAAGGGCAGAGAGAAGGACGCCACGCTCCGGGGCTGCTGTTCCTGAACTGCCATACCACGTTGCTCAGTGTGGGCACACAGCACAGTAGGTCAAACATCCATGCTGGCATTGCAAAAGGTCCGAGAGTCCTTCACAAACCAAATGAAAACACCCACCTCATAGATGGGGCTGGAAGGCTGCCTCTCCTCAGCCGGCTGAGGGGTCGGGGAAGCAGGGGGTGTTTCCTTTTTGGCTCTGGCTTGCTCCTGCAACAGAAAAACAGCAACCAGAAGGTTACCAGTTGGCCCAGAAGGTCACGCCTGCCTTGATGGCACCAGTATCTCAGAAAAGGACGGGCCCTACCCCGCAGTATGGGCCTGATGCAAGAGCAGAAAATACCACATCCTGGGCAAAGAAGGAGCAGCTGCAGCAAAGGAAGGTCATGCTGTCAGTAAACCACTCTTGAGTGCAAAGACCTGGGTGGCCCACAGCACTCCACGGTGCCACACACTGGAGGACACACCTCATGGTGCACTAGGCAAAGCCACAATGCTGTCACAGGCCTATAGCTCACTGTTGCATCCTCACTCACCGAGGTGATACCGATGATGAGTTCATGCTGTAGTGGACTAAGGCTTTCAGGGACCATGACATGAGGTGAGTGTATTTTGAGAGTAAAGAAAATGTGAATCCTTAGCAGCCAGAGGACAATGCAGTAGACAAATAATGTCCCATGCTCTGACTCTATGGTAGGCCCAATGTCATCACAAGGTCCTGACAAGACAGTGAGCAGTGTGACAGGCAGCCAGGACATGTGAAGATGGAAGTAGAGGCTGGAGTCACAGGAGCCAAGAAACACAGGTGCCTCTAGAAGCTAGAAAAGAAGGGAAGCCCAGAGCTGCCAGGGGAACACAGCCCCCCTGACACCTTTTAGGATTCCTGATGCCAGAACTGACAGACAATGAATGTGCTGTTCTAAGCTGAGTGTGTGTGATCTGAAATAGCAGCCGTAAGAAAAACACTGATGCCTGCATGCCCAGTGAAGGATAAAGACGACACACAGCCAGGAAGCCACAGAGGCAGGATCTGAACCCCTTGGGCCATGCCAAACCTTCCCTATGGAACAATGTAACACCGCCTCATTTTGCTGAGAAGAAAACCACGCCTGGTCCTTGGGACCCTGAGCGTAATTCTCCACATGTGTGGCCTTGCCTGGCCTGCTAGGATTTGTCATTTCGAATCACCCACAGGCTCAACACCCAATGCCTGAGCTCTAGGCGGCCCTGAAGGGCAGGAGCGGACCCACAAGTCACAGCAGCCAGGCCTCTGGCTGCAGGGTAACTGGATCACCTCACAAACACATCTGCAGGCCGAGGGCTCTACTTCCAGCCCTTCCCAAGTCCAGCTGGGTGAGAAACCTCCTCAGAGGCAGGCCACCAGATGGAGGAAGCACAAGTGAATTGACGCACAGGCTCCGTCTTCCGGGGACATGCCAACCTGTCTGGGGCACTCCTAAGAACCAAGTGGTTCCACCTGAGACTCCTCACACTGCTGGGGTGGAGAAATGCAAGGGGGCTGGAAACAAAAAAGGACACAGCAAGTGAGCCTATGTAGAAAGGAACTAAACAACAATTACCCAGCCAGGCGTGGCTGCACACGCCTATAATCCCAGCACTCGGGAGGCTGAAGCAGGAGGATCGTTGCAAGTTCGAGGCCAGCCTGGGCTACAAAGTGAGCTCAAGGCCAGCCTGAACTGCATAGCGAGACACTGTCTCAAAATGACGAAAAAAAACCCTATTCTACCCAGGTCTTTCTCCTCCCAAGTAAGCAGGTCAAGCTGCATGGTTTGGATGCTGTTGAGTCCCGGATGGCAGGGGTTAAAATTCAGTCATGAAATGAGGAAGGTCCAAATTATGTGAAAAGAAAACAAGACAAAGGAAGTAAAAAACTCCTATATGTATTTGGGTGTTCTGTAACAAACAACAAACATTTTACTTTATAAAAACTGGATGAGATCATTACATATTTCCAATCACTAAGGACAGGTAAACAGCACTGACATGAACTCCCTATTACTCCTACATCACTGCCTGTACTAAGACAAATCAGGGCTTGTTCAGCACCACCTGCCTACCACCTACCTACCACACGCTGACTTCCTCCCTCGGTGGGATTCTCAGAACCCCAAGCGCTGCTTCAAGGAGAAAATGTCCAGTATCGAGGTTTACACAACAGCTTCCTGTGCAATATTTTGGACTCTACTTCTCAATTACCCAAGAGATCCAGCCAGGTTGTCAGCAGGTGCCTAGGTAGCAGGTGGCAGAGCACAGCCAGCAACTGCAGAGGTCTGCTTTCTGCAGAAACTTCTAGAAGGAGAGTACTTGCTCCCTGTCCAGTCTCCACAGCCCCTGCATCCTCCTCCTCTACTGAAAATGTCCAGATCACAGGGAAAAGTGGCAGACCAGCCCTAGCAGTCAGGCAACAGGAAGCACACCTCCCTTCCCACTAAGTGTCTCCTGCAGGCTCAGTGTGGGCAGTGGCTTACAGTCCAGCACCCTGGACAGGCCAACTTGGCAGGGCGGTTTGGGGCTGGCTGACTCTGACTAGAAAATGCTTTCTACTGAGAACCTTTGGGTTGCTGAGGAAAGGAGCAGCCACTGGGAGCACAACCATGCCGCCCCCTCAGCCATGCACACAACATACTGGGCCAGATCCTCTGTCCTCACCTCCAGCTTCCTTCGAGCCTCCTCCTGCTCCTGCCTTTCCTTGGCCATCCGCTGTGCTCTCTCTGCTTCCGCCTTCCGTCTGTCCTCCTGCTCTCTCTCTTTAGCAAGGTTTTCAAAGTTTGCCCTGATGTTGCTGGTTTTGCTGGTCACTGTAGAGGAAGGAAAGGGGGTGTCTGCCTCACAACACCTCCCCCAGCTGAAAGCCCACAGCAGGGTGACCTTCCCCTGCAACCCTCAGTCCCACCAAGAGGTCACAGTTCTCCCAGTGTGCTGCACACACCAGCACTTATATCTGAACGCTGTTTTTCCTTTTATGAGGTAGTAGGAAATTGAACTCAGGGAACTCTGAGCTAAATCCTTCGCTATTTTTATTTACTTTTTTATTTTGAAACAGAGTCTCATAAAGTAGCCCAAGCTGGCCTCAAACTTGCAGTCTTCCTGTCTCAGCCTCCCCAGTAGCTAGGATTATTGGTGTGTACCAGCATGGCCCAGCTGCCATAGTTTTAAAGACACCATCATGTTCTTTGCCACATGCTGAAAAAATAAATATGCAGGAAGCGCCTGCCTGGCAAGTGCAAGGTCATGAGTTCGGTTCCCGGTACCGGAGAAAAACCAAAAAAAAAAAAAAA
>NW_004955422.1:15848137-15915489 GCF_000276665.1 Chinchilla lanigera
TTTTTTTTTTTTTTTTTTTGGCAGTACTGAAGATTGAGCCCAGGGCCCAGTCTTTTACAGTTTCCTTAGACAGTGCTCACTAAGTTGCCAATCCAGGGCTTGAACTTGCAATCCTCCTGCCTCAGGCTCTCAGAGTGCTGGAGTTATAGGCATGCACCTCCTACTGGCAGACATCTCCTGTAAAGTGAGCCAGAAGTGGACTTCTGCTGCCCATTTTTAAGGGGCCCCTCAGTCACAGGATGTTGGGGCTCTGGAGTACAATCGTGTGAGAGACACTTTCCACAGCAAGGAGAGGTTAACCGTGTCTCCGGGGTCCCTGCATTGTAGGTGACAGGATTCTAGAAGCAGCCACATATGCCCCGCCCCTTTGCTCTTGGCTCTTTTTCTCCAACTTTCCTTTTCCCCTTGGGATTTTCCAGGGAAAAGCCTGGGGCATGGACTGTCCTCCAGGGAAGATCACACAGTGCTTGGGAGCTGTGCAGGACTTACCAGCTTCGACAGGGACGGTCTTCTGGTAGGCAGAGGATACCTGCGCCACATCTTCAAAGGTGGACGCATTCTGCAGAGATGGCAAAACAAATCAGGAGTGTGCTCCTCTCTCCTCTCTACCTAATGAGATGTTAGGGCCTCCCAAGATCCCTCAAAAGACCCAGGCAGCCTAAGGTTTTCCACTCTGCCACTGTGTTCTGCAGATTCACTGAGGCACAACAATGTTTTCCCACACACTCTTGCTGCTGACTATGAGTCAGGGTCACACATACATACATCTATACATCCGCTCAGTGACAAGCCACCTCTGTGCTGCTCGAGCCTCCCACCGTCCTCCCTACAATTCTCTGCTCTGTTGGGGAGCAGCCCTTGGGACACACAGACCTTGCCTGGCCAGATGCTCCACATGCCCCTGTAAGCATGACACCACCACTTCAACTGTGCTCTCAGCTATATCCCATGGAACTTGCTGTGACATCAGGCCCTGAATAGCAGTCCTGAGCACAGGCTGACAAGGTCCTTAGAAAGTAATGACTCTCCTCAGTTCCATCTTGAGCTTCACCATTTCTGACAGGAGCGCTGTGCTTCAGCTCAGAACACTCACGGCTTTCCCACACAGCACACTACAATGGAGCCCAAAGGCAGGGCCGAGGTAGCCCATCAGTTGCCTGAAACTAGTGAAACTACACTTTCCTCCAGCACAGGTGGCTCCAGCTGCACACAGGAGACCAAAGAGCAGTTTGGCTCGCAGGAGCCCTCTTCCCACCTGTCCTTCCATAGGGGAGCCCAAGAGCCCACCCCAAACAACTCCCACCTTGGCCAGAGCAGCCACTGCCCCCTGCCCTCCCAACCCCCATGCCCAACACATGCAGCTGGAGAGTCCATGGCACCTAGGGGCCTTCGCCTAAACCCAGCTCTACTGAGTCTACAGCTTCAGCTGCTCAGATTTCCTGACTAAACCCTTTCCCTTTTCCTAAACATGCTGCCCCTAGACTGCCTGCCACCTCTTCCAGAACAATCCCTACCCAACTGTCCAGGGAACTCCTGCCTGCCCTGTAGCCTCAGGCTGGGCAGGGAGGCCAGTGCCCTGATTCCTCCCTCTGCTTTTAGAGGGCAGCTCCTGGGTCTTCTCATCCCAATGTCCGCAGTAAAGGCCTCTGGCTTGCTGCTCCGGTAGGGGCCATCTCTCTGTCCACACCCACTCTCCATCCACGTCACCTTCATCTCTACCACACTGTGTCCAGCTTTCCTCACATACCCCGATCACCAAGACCCATGTTTGCACTGCATGCTGCAAGGGGAACCCACTTGTACATGTGAGGCAAGCAACCCACTGAGCTACACTCCAGCCTAGGACTGGCCGGCAGACCACAGCCTCTCCCACTTGCCACCTTCCCGGGACCCTGCACCTTCCTCCCCACGTCAGCCTTATTCCATCCTAGAACCAGGATCCACAACAGAGACCTTGCCCTTGACCCACCCATACCTATCACAGCGTACCTTAGTTGAACCTCCCTCCTGTCCATGACAGGACAGGATTTCCTGTCTGCAAGCTCAGCAGTCACTGTCATTACCACTGACATCAACCACAGACAAGAGACAGAAACTTCCTCCACTCCCAACCGCACAGCCACAATTTCTGACTCACTCATTCATTAGCTCCTTCCTTCCTCCTGTCCCAGAGGCCCTCAGCCACCAGACACTTCACGGGGTTCCCTGCCACCACCTCACTGATCCTCCCTGCCCAGCATCGTCTGACCCAACCCCTGCCATCAGACAGGCACAGCCCTGAACTAGAGGGCCTGCAGGACTCACACAGACTCACCACATGTGCTCCCCCAAGTTCTCCAGCTCCACAGCCACTCCACGGTCACCTGGGCTCCACCCTCCTCCCGAGCCCCATAAGACAAACCCCAGCCCTGCCACTCGGCCCCCTGTATACCTATGACATCTGATGCTTGTCCTCTTGCAATCTCCAGCTTAAGCCAATGCCTTGTTTGGGCTGCTCGGGCCGCTTCCTCTCAGTAATCTTAGACCAGCTACACAGTGCAGTCAGGGGCTTCTCAGGGAAGAGCCCACCTTTACCCCCTGCCTAACTCATGCAGGGGCCCAGTGTCCATTTAACAATGTGAGGACCTGATATGGTTTGTTGGACTCCCTTCTAAAGCATCTGCAGGGAACTCCATCCCCACACCAGGACATATGCTGTCCTCTGCTCTGCAGACTCCCAATCCTGTCTCTGCTGGCAAACTCCTCCCCACCCTCCAGAACTGGGCTGACTATCCCTTCCTCTGGACCCCTCGGCCTGTGCTGTCTACCCTACAGTGCACTCCCAGGGTTCTCCTATGGGCCCTGGTCACATGGGGAAGTGCCCTCATCATTTTTAAGGTCAGTCAGCCACAAGTTTCACGTGAGCAGAGCTCTGAGACCCCACCATGCCACCTGTCACCACAGCCAAGGGCAAGATGACCTCACAAATGGTCTCAATTAACTCGATTTCCAATCTGACTTACCATTAATAATGAAAGTTCAAATAGCTGTATGATCCAGTGACAGCCCAGCCACTCAATGCTATGCCATGGCCAAGCACTGAGACTGTCTAGTCAGACCCTGACTGAGTTAATGAGCCTACTGTTGCCACAGAGACAGCAAACTCAACAGGTAGACTGCCAGAGCCGAGCTGAGTGCCCACCTGATGGTAGCCACCAAATAGCAACTGACACAGAGGGAAGGCTGCAGAAATCCCTGAGCATGCCAGCAGGAAGTTCCATCCCTGGAGCTGGAGAACCTTACCTTATCCATCCGATCCTTCTGCACCCCATACTTCCCGCCGAATCCTTTGGAATAGTCTGAAAGGCGACAAAACACAAGACTTACCCTGAGGTGGAAGACAGACCCGGGCGGAGATGAGTGCAGGTGCATGCAGACAGGTCTGAAACAGCCCAAGGAAACGCACCCTGGCAGAAAGAACCAAGCACTGCCACAGGACAGGCTTTCCTCACCAGGCAAGTTGTGTCTGACCCCAGTGTCCAGTGCACAGGCAGGGGAGCAGGACAGAGGTGTGGTCATGCTTCCAGCATTCTCCCGGGGGAAGGGGAGGGGATGGGCAGCAGGCTGGCAGGAAAAAGCCAAGGAGGGGGCACAGGACAGGCCTTTGCGATGCGCCACTTCACTAGCACAGTCTTCCACACCAGCCACGGGGCTTATTCTCATCTTTCTCCTGTGCGCCCGATCTACCCAGCACTAAATAGAGGCTCAGTCGCAGTTTGTTCTCTTGCTTTTTAAAAGAAAGAAAATATTCCATGTGGACATTCTGCCAGCCAAATATGTCTGCTGCAGCAACACGCACCCACATGGAAGTCACACTGTCATGCAGTCTCAATGCAGAGGAGAGCCCACGGCCATCTCCATGCAGTCTGCAGGGCCAGGCCCAAGTGTGTTCACCTGCCCCATGCCTGAGCACTGCGCAGTTCCTAACACTGCGCTGAAAGCCTACACTCTGCCCTGCATTGCTGGAAATTGCTGTTTACTCAATCATCGGTCCATGTTCTAGTAACCAAGTCCTCTGATGCAGAACTCTGATGGAGAGCAAGTGCTCTAAGGAAAATGCGTCAGCTATTTGGAATTCCAGTCTGTGGCCCTAGAAAGGTCACTTTTCTGCTTTATGTACACACTGTGTGGCTCCATGTGGAGATCCTGCACACGGATGGTGTCATTAAAAACAGAACAAACAAAACCATCCACCCCTATCCAAAAAGCACCACCACAATGAAACACAGATATCACACAGAACATGCCTATCTCAAGCCCTTGCTGCTACCAAGCCTCTGGCGGAAGGGTCGGGGCTGCTGAAACTAAAACCCCTCTCTCCTAACCTCAGAGGCAACAAGGCCTGGTACTATGACCCAGAGAATGGTCAGAAACAAGCAAACATGTGCACAATGCTGCTGGAAGATCACAGGACCATCCCAGATACTAGATATACTATGGGGTTAGAGTTCATAATCTGTGAACTGTCATTTCTACCCCAACTTTCCTCTAAAAGGTCCGAGGGCGGGGGGGAAATGGGAAAAGGAGCATAGTTTCAATGGGTTGAAGGTTCCCAGTGGTCTGATAGTTGGAGACTAGGACAGCCTGTTGCAGCACCAAGGTAAACCCCAAAGTCTGTGCTAGAAGTGGCTGCACCGCAAGGGAAGGTGGGAAGAGGTGGGGAGGGGGCCAACTGTGCCTTGCTGGGACTCGTGCTTGGCCAGTCTCTCCTTGTAATCAAACCCCACAGCAGAGGAGTCCTGCCTCTCGGACTGAACACCAAATCTGCCTCCGAAACCAGTCTTATAATCTGGAAATCCACATGTGACAATGGGGAAAACAACCAAGAGAGGAAACACAGGTTGCATTAGAATCACATGAGTATGTGCAACATCCAATACATCATTTTGAGAAAGCAAGAGCTTGGATAAGCTTAGAGGAGGGGCGTGAGTATTTGAGGTTGGCTTGAATGGTTAAGGAACAACTTGAAAGGGGAACACTTCAGCCCAGACCTGGAAGCAACTAACAACTGTACTGTCAGTAGTTCAGTGAAGTCACTCCATGCTTGCAGGTTTCTCTCTAGGGTCCAACCAGGCTGCTGAGACATCAAATACAAAGGACGCCCTCCCCCACCCCTGCCAGGCACAGGATGGGTGCCTGAACCCTAGCTTAGGTGGGGCAGACGGAAGGCCTCTGCTCCCCTTGAACTGACTCTCCCAGGGTCAGAGTCCTTGTTGTGATCATAAAACACTTCCGGTTAGAAAGGAAGCATCTGCTGACACAAAACACGGCCCACTTTATAATCAAGAACTGGGGCCTAAATGCACTGTGCTTCAGTGCAGTACCCAAAGGGCAGAAGGCAAATGCTCCCAGCAGTGCCACTGACGTGGCCCTGCACTGTGGAGACACAGCCCTCATGTAAGTGAGGGCTCCGCTGCAGCTCAGGGGCTTTCGAAGCTCTGGGACAGTGCCACATGGTGAAGACACAACACTTCAACAGAAATACAACAAATACAAAACATAAGGACTGGTCTAAGAACGGACACAAACTCTTAAAATGGTCTTGATTATGGACAAAGAGAATGTACCTTTTTGGGATTCATGCAGCTGTAATTTCTCTTGGTGATCCCAGCCAAGGGCACATTTGTCTTGTCTGTCTGTTTGCACACCAAATTTTCCTCCAAACCCTTTCACATAGTCTACATGCACAATAAAAGCCATAATCTGGTGTTAACAGGCAGCCTGGGTCACAAGTAGAAAGCAGGTTTCCAAAAATGCAATTTAAGACACATAAGTCACTCAATCCACCCTTTCTTTTCCAGAGCTTTGGTAAACTACACATTAAGAGGCCACCACACAGAGAGGCTAGAAAATCCCCTCGTCTGTAATCTCAGCATTTCGGATAAACACAACGCACATGGCTTACACCAGCACTCCGAGGCAGCACGGTCTCACAACTTACAGACAGATGTGTGGGACAAGGACATTATTATGAGCAAAACTGCCTGAGTTAGAACCAAAAAAAGTATAGACATCTATTTCTTATTTAAGAACTGTGTTTTTGGATTCAATGTATTCTGTTTTGACTTATGATTTTTGAGACAGGGTTTCACTATGTTACCCAGGTTAGTCTTGAATTCCTGGGCTCAGGAGATCCTCCTGCCTCAGCCTCCTGAGTGCTGAGACTACGGTCATGAGCCATGGCATCTGGTAAATGGATTAGTTGTTTCAAAACTGAATACTTAATAAAAAGAAATATGTACTTTAAGGTTTAAGGGTACAAACATTTTCCCCCTTCTGGCCTGGCTAATGTCTGTCACATTATTCTCTTGGCTAGAGAATAAAAGAAAACTGAAGACACCTTTCTGGGACTCATGTTTCTCTGTTTTGCCTTGATACTCAAAGCCGACAGCGCTTTTATCCACTTTGTCCTTGTCAATACCGTATTTGCCACCAAAGCCTTTGGAGTAATCTACAAAGAAGAAAAGACAACTTAAAAACCAGCAAATAGATTCAATGAGTCTTAGTAGTCATTAAGAAAGTACTGTTAGGGGCTGGGGATATAGCTCAGTGGCACAGCACCCTGACTGGCAAGTGTGAGGTCCTGTTCGATTCCCAGTACCCGCAAAAAAAAAAAGAGAAAAAAAAAAAAAAAGTACTGTTATCACTCAATTTCTCCCCTTGGGCTCCTGAGACAAGGTCTTGCTGCATAGCCCAGGCTGCCTGAAGCTCGTGATCATCCTCCCTCACACTCCAAGGAGTGGGGATAACAGGATAACACCCATGCCCAGGAAGGACAGATGGACTGACTCAGGCTTGGTAGAATATCCCTGAGTAATGTGGACAATATCTGTGTGTCATAATATGAACATAAAGATGGTAAAGACCTTGATGTTACAGTTTGGACCTGGAATGTCCCCCAAAGGTGCGTGTGCTGAAGGTTGTTTCCCCAGCTGCTGATGCTATGGGAAGTGGTGGAAACTGGGAGGTGTGGCCTGGCTGGGAGAGGCGGGTCACTTTGGGGGGCTTTAGAAGGATATAGTACTTCACTCCCACCCTCCTTCCAGTCCACTGTGAGAGGAGCAGCTCTGCTCCGTCATGTGGCTCACCGTGGCCCAGAAATAACACAGCCAAGTGACCACAGGCTGAGACTGTAAACCAAAATAACCCTTCCCTCCTGTGAGGTGTTCATCCCAGGTAGACTATGACAAGGATGAAAAGCTGATGAACAGCAGGTTAGTAATCTAAGTGTCATCCCTCATTCCAAAAGACAGCAGTAAGTAACAAGGCCTGAGGCTGAGATGCCTACAGTGGTTTGTGTCACAATCTCTAAAGCAAACAGATACCTGCTGGGGAAGACTTTCTAAGAAAAAGAACACACAAGGCACATCTTCCAGAAACATCAATTCTACTTAAAGGTTAGTCATTTAAAAGGCACTTCAATTCTAAAGCATGACTCTCATGGACTTGGTTATGGCACAGAGCATGAACTCAAATCCTGTGAGGAAAGGCCCAGAGCACTGAAGCCTGTGACTCTTCTTCCACTCAGAGCCCCTGCAGCACAGGACTGAAGGCAGGCCCTGGGAAGCGCCGCGCGCACACACCGGCCTGGGTGCGAGGCTGCACACTCTGGCTGAGAGGAACCTAAGGCCAGCAGCAGGCCAACGGGTGGGCCCCCGCAAACCACAGGCTGAGTGTCTCCACAGACCCACAAGCCCCGTGCATGGGAAAACACCACGTCAGCCTGCTTTGAACTTCAGTGGTGTTGTCTGCTTTCTTTTGTTTTTGAAAGAAGTAAGTCTTCAGTGTTCAAATATTGGCATTTAAAAAACTGCAAAGTGCAGGCCAGACAAAACAAGCAGTGCAGGGGGACAGAGAAGCCGTGACCGCCAGGCAGGGTGTGGACTCTGATGACCTGCAACCTCTGTAACAGAAAGGTTTTTGAGTGAGGTCTACTGGGTATGTAACAATGAAGAGAAAAAGCATGCATCCTCCAAAATACTGCCGCCTGGCAGTATTTTATCAAAATTTTAGCGCTGTTCAGAGGGCTGAACCTCAAACCAAGAGCCCTGCACATGCGAAGCACATCCTCTACCACTGACCCACATCTCCAGCTCCCATCAAAATTTTAACAGCCTTTGACCTTCTCATTTCCATTTTTAGAAACTGGCCCTTTTGAATAATCACTCATGTGTGAGATACAGGTACAAAACCGTTCACTGCCGTCGATTTTTAACATCAAAAAAACTGCAAATAACCTAAATTTCATGCTCAAAGAAAGAATGGTTAAAGAGATTATGGAATCTTTACAGGATGGAGGACTGAGCAGCTTCTAAGAACATGAGACACCCATATCACTCACATAAAAAGAACATCAAAACATTTAAAATTTTTCTTTTAAAAAAAGCATGTATAACACAACCCAATTTATACAAAGAAGAATATCCCCTCCGGGACTCCTTTCACTTCTAAATGAGGAGAAAGACAGGAAAGAAGCCCCTCACCTTTCTGCGACTCGTGCTTCTCGGTCTTGCCCTGGTAGTCGAAGCCCACAGCACTCTTGTCCACCCGGTCAGCCTGCACGCCGTACTTGCCACCAAAGCCACTGGAGTAGTCTAAGGAGACAGGAGAACAGTCAGCATGAACATGACGACAAACTGCAGTGCCACTCTTGTTAAACTGGGCAAAATGGAAGTGTTCAGGAGTTACAGCCACAAGAAATGAAGCATGCATCTTAAAACAGACAAGCCGCCCACTGTTTCTCACAGGTGATGCTGGAAACCTTTACAACCCATGCACAGTAGAGCATGCGTCCATTTCCACTGCTCCAGGGCAATTCCTTCCCACCGGCAGATATAAAGCTGCACGCCACTTTAAAAACTGGTCAAGTACAGGTCAGGGCATAACAAAAGCTATGCAGCTGAAAACCTTACAGATCAGACCCTACTGCTTCATATGCCCACACTTCAGTTAACTACACCTGCGCTGCTCGTGAACAAGCTCATTCCTGAATTATGAGATAACACATAAAAGGCAGAATTAAATAAGCCTGAAGAAAACACATGCAGCATTCTAAGGAAAGTAATATGGCTTCAGAGACTGGTGACATAAAGATGAATCACTACCATATTTACCACTATACGTATATAACGAAAATGAGAATTTAGTAACTCTGCTTCGTATTCTTAGGAGGGAATGTTAGTTTTTTTGCCAACAAAGTTAGAGAGCAGCATCACTCAGAAAAGGACTGGCTTCCGCTGAAAGCTGGGAGGCACTACCATGACACCAGATGCCAGAGCTTTATGTGTGCTGCCTAACAGCACATCCAGGTGACTCAGGAACTCAGAGAGCCAAACTCTCCCTAGGCAACAGCCCTCCTACCCCACAAGCAAGCTTCAGGCACCCGGGCCTCTCCCTTCAAAGCTCGGCTGCCTACAGGGCTGCTTCTGGTCCCGTCCACACATTTCACAGCTCACCTTTCTGGGAGGCGTGCTTTTCTGTCTTCCCCTGGTACTCAAAGCCTACTGCAGACTGCAATTACAGAAAATAAAAGGCAAAGTGCACTTTTAAATGCCTCTAAAACTGCCACTCTGAGTTCACAATACATAGAAAACCCCAAAAACCACAAACTACGTTATATTTTGACTGGTTTCCTAAGTCAAATGTAGGTCAAATTAATGGCAAGAACTCTAGTGTTGTGAGTTTATTTATTTATTTATTTATTTTGGTTTTTGGTTTTTCTCTGGTACCGGGAACCGAACTCACGACCTTGCGCTTGACAGGCAGGCGCTTTTGCCGCTGAGCTAAATCCCCAGCCCCTGTTGTGAGTTTACATGTGATAAAATGTCCACAGCCATGCATGGTGGCACATGCCTATAATCTGACCAATTCAGGGGGGCCCTGAGGCAGGAAGATGACTAGTTTGAAGTCACGTGAGCAACTTAGTGCATCCTTGTCTCAAAACTGAAAGGGCTGGGAGTGCAGCTCACTGGTAGAGTACTTGCCTAGAATGTGCATGGCTCTGGGTTCAATCCCTATTAGTGCTAAAAAAATACTTTCAGAGTTTGGCAAGTTCCACAGTCAAGCTGTACCCAGGGCAACGTGGCCTCCTCCCCAGCATGCTGCTGCAGATCATGCTCAGCTAATGTATTTTAGCCACATAATCCCAATCTGGAACAATTCCCTTTGCTACACAGAAACACATTCTTCAAATAAGCTATCCTAAGAACAAAATGAGTACTAATAACAACAGCAGCAGCAGGAGCCAGGCACCATGGTGAGCATCTGGGCACACAGTATCTGCCCTGCTTCCCACACAGCTCCATGAGCTAGGGATTAGCATTACTCCCACTTTACTGACATGGAAATTCCATGACAGCTAGGATTTCAAAAAGTTGGAACACAGACTAAGGTCTGTCCAAAGCCAGGCTCTTGCTTGCCATGCTACAAAATGAAGGCACTGACGGCCCTGACCCAAAGGGAATCAGAACAGGCTCAGGCCTGAACCTGCCAGAATATCCAGACCCAGCCTACAGCCCTGGAAACAAGGGTATCATGCTCCACAGAAGAACTCTGAGCAGCACTTGCCACAGTGATACACATATGAAGGGAAATGGGTAGGAATGGTCCCCACTGGCACATTCTTAGGCAATAAATCTAAGGGTATCCTATGCTGAGGGCACATAGAGAAGGACCCCAGTCCATCTGATAAGCAGACAGCAATGCAAGGACCTCTAAGCCAACGTGACAAAGGCCTTTCTTTACATGTTTCTACCCTGCTTCCCCACCCCGTCAGCCCACCCTCTCAGAGCATCCCGGGGGAGAGGCCTGCCAGCTCTTGTCTAGACACCCCTCCCAGCACACTGCTGCAAGTGGCCCAAAGGGCACACACAGCACTAGCATATCGGTGTGGAAGGCAGTGTGATCAGCACAGAGCAGGGCCACTTCCTGTGACCATCACTCACCTGGTCAACTCTGTCCACCTGGACACCAAACTTGCCTCCAAAACCCCGGACTGAGTCGACTTGAGAGCAGTGCTTAGAAAGCTTCGACTGATACTCATGGCCAACAGCTGACTGGAATAGAGTGCAAAAATAAAGTATAATACACTCAAGCCTAGAGCAACATTAACAACCCAGGCGCAGGCATTTCCTCCATGCACCTAATGCCCAAACAGACACAGGGCTGGGAGGAGCCCCAGGAGGAGCCGCAGGGCTCCTGGGAAGAGCCACAGCCCGAGCTGTCAGTCCCTGGTGCAGGGCTCCTCCGCTGCAGCAACAGGACTCCCAGACCACAACTCCTGACAGGAGCTGTGGATGCCACAGGGCATGAGAAAACAACCGGCAGCTGACAACACAATTCATAAGATCCATATACATGGAGATCGCTGGCAATACATTTACTCTATTAAAAGAATAAGGCTTTTTCATACTATATGAACAGCAAATCTGGACAAACAATTATTTATTTTGCCAACACACTGAAGCATAGAAAAGTATATTTTAGTAATAATAGACTTGGAATCAACACCTAAGTACACGTGCCATGTAGGCACAGTGCCAACTGCTGTCACCCAAACTGGCTCCCTCCAGGGTCCCCAATATTGTCAGCCTCCATCAGAGGGGAGCCCAGGTTCAGGACTCTTCTGTATGTCACATATCCACAGGTGACAAAGTGAGGAAACAGAGCCTGGGGTTTTGGCCTGCTTCCCACCTTGGGGTCTGCAAACTCCAGCCTGAAGGGCAGGCCTCTCCCAAAATGACACTTTTGGGAACCCGGCTGTGTCTATGATGCTTCCACCCAATGCAGCAGCCTTGACAGACCCTGTGACCACAACGCTGTCCTGGCCCCAATGGCTCCCCACACCAAGCACAGTCAGGCCCCGGCTTCCACAGCTGTCCCACAGTGGATGGTGTCCCGGGGACACCTTCAAGGGTACTGAGGAGAGGTGACCCAGTGAGGGGCATGGGAAGGGCCCACATGCATCCAAACACATATGCCATCTCCCCACTGGTACACTCCCTGACCTCGGCTGCTGGTGCGCACCACAGCCCTCCCTTGGTTGGTCGGTTTACTTGGCAAATGCTGGGTCTGGCCTCTAACGCGGGCAGAGTTCAACACATCAGTGATGCTCAGCAGGCACCTCAGTGTCCACCCGTCCTAATGAAAAAAGCCTTTGGAGTCATGTTACTGTCTTTCCTTCCTCAGCTCACCCTGAGGCAATGACCAGGCCAAAAGCTGTGGACCCCTAACCATGGCAGACAGACTGTCTTAAAATACCCGACACCCCAAGTTAAAGGAGGAAAGGTTCGTTTAGCTCACAGTTTGTAGAGGTTTCAATCCACAGCTGGCTCCAAGGGTGAGTGGCACATGGCAGAGGGGCAACAGTTCATGGTGGCAGAAGACAGCAAAAAGCAAGCAAGTAACCTTAACAGCATCTTTCTGCCCCTTTTACACTCTATTTAGGCTGCTGGGATTAGGGTGGTGCCAAACCAACCCGTGAACTGATCACACACCCTTAATCCCAGCATCACACGCTCTAGACTCAGCCACCTCTGAAAACACCCTATGACTGCATGAGGCTCTGAGGGGACATCTCAACACAAACCATAACATGGCCATCCATGGCCTCTACGATCTCAACCAGAAAATGTCCATGAGAGAGTGGCAAGAGGTAGCTGTGACAAAGGGATTCTTCAGCATGACTTTTAATCCGAAAGTTATAAGAAAATGGTTCTAAAAATATGGCCAGGATGACTATATTTGGCAACAGTTACAGCTTTCTGACCAAAATAGATATGTTCCCCAAAGTGTCTTTAATCTTCTATTGCCACAGTCACATTTGTTATTACATAGTTGTGCAGATGGAGCTCTGTCCTGAAGACCGGGGTATAGGAAGCAGTAGTGACCAGGGAAGCAGAAGCCCGCAGAATGCACCACAGCCATCTCAACCCCAGGAGAAGGGCGGAATGTGCTCAGACAATGGCACAACCAGAATCCCGACAGCTCCTGTCCCTGCCCAAAACATGATTCCAGCAGTGTCTGTCACAAGTTCTTCAATTCTTTGCACAAGGACCTTACTATTTTTTTTTCAATTTCTGGAAAGGGCAAGTTACAAAGAGCTTAGGCACTTATCCCAGGTTTACTATCAGTTCTTTCTGAAAAAGGCTGGCCTCACAGTGCCAACATGAGCTGAAAGCTGATTGTTCCTGGACACAAAGGCCCGAAAGCCACCAGGACTAAGCAGCAGCAGCAGCAGCAGCAGCACCCCTTGTTGGGTCCACTGCTGCAGGATCGTTATCAGCCCCACTCAAAGGTGAGTGATTCTTTGAGCCAGCAGGACCCTGGGTATGTGTGGCAGCCACTAAGCCTGATTCTGCACACTCACTGCATGTCCCCGAGCACCTTGTACAATTCCAGGTCAGCAATAGGTGAGAAGAATGAGTGCTGGCCCTAAAAAGTGCAGGCCAAAGAGTCTCGCTGCAAAGCGCAGCACAATGTGGCAACAACAGCTGACAGGGGGATGCCACAGCCAGCATGAGGGAGAGGCAGGTTTCCAGAGTGGGAAGGTGGGGCAGAAAGAAGAGATGGGCTCTTCAGAGACGAGGCCTAAACTGCAGGCTCAAGACTGAGCAAACTCAGGCCAACAAAAGGCACAGCCTGAGAAGCAGCAGAGAAGCCAGAAACCAACATATTTTGAATCAAACTCTTCCTGGATAAATTGTCATCATTTTCCCTAATGTGTAATCTCCCCACCCCAACTTGGAGCTCAATTTCCATCATCAGCCGCTCTTTGCACTAACTCCCCATGATCCCAGTGAGCACAAGCAGTTTCAAATGGGAAAGGCTCCCACCTCCTTGATGCAGTGTTTTGTCTGCTGCTTTGCTCTGCTGCTCTGCAGGCTACCAGAGCCCCAAGGTGTATTCAGAGCCCCAAGGTGATTCTTTTCTGCACACTACCCATTTCAACATCAGGATATCTCTGTAGAAGTGACACAAGTGACACAGCAAATGTCCAAATCTTTTTCCTGCAGATGGCACCTAGTCAGCCTCCAGTTCCAGGCTATTTCTACATGTGGTTGGGGTGCTTCCAGCCCCAGCCCCACCCCCCATTCTGCTCTGCTGGTGGAGTGACACGTGGTTCACTCTGACACAGCTTTGTCATCCCATGCCCAGCTGAGATGTTGAACTCGATCCATGCAAGAGCAGACGTATGGAATTACCTACCAGAACCTGACCCTGGCTGATCCCTTCATCTCTCTCCACAGTGCAAGCAACACCTGTCCATTCAGAACAATCCCCTGTTGCTCAGAGCTGGAAACTCACTGCTGCAAGAGTGTCTGCACAAGTCAGACCTGGTTTACTTAGACATGCCAACATGCTGCTATCTGCACTGTTTCCTCTACAAGGAAAAACCAGCCAGCCTTCCTGAGCCAACACTCACCTGCTTAGGTAGAACAGCCTGCAGTGCTGTGAAGGTGGCTGCACTCAGCAGCTTCCATAGTATTGATGTTACACACTCAGGTCAGTAAAGGCACGTGGGATGTCAGCTACCCGCTAGCAGAATTTCCATGAATGATGTGACGAGGGGGCCCAAAAATATGGTTTTGCTCTGTGGAGTGGTACAGCCTAAACCACAAGCTGGAACCCAGGCAGCAGAGACTAGAACATCTGCAGTCCAATAACTTCTCCCCGCTAGGGCTCCCTACACATCAGCAATTTGTCAGCACCTCTCAGAACTTCAAAAATACCTCCAGAAAAGCAGGAGAGCTTTGTGAGAGGGTTCGACTGACAGAGGGCTGCTCTGAGCACATCTCACCCCCGACAAACGGACACATTTAATCTAAGGAAAAACGTCAGGAACTATTTGGCCCACCACAAGCAGCCCACACAACCAGGGGCCCCGCATAGACAGCCATCGCCCACTTACTTTATCCATCCGGTCTTGTTCCACGCCAAATTTCCCTCCATAACCATGGGAGGCTTTTGGTCCTGTTTCAAGTTCCTTCTCTTTGAGAGTTTGATGTTCTTGAAAGACGTTCTCTCTTAGCTTGTGTATGCTTGAGGAAAGAGATAAAAATGGGGGAAAAAAATCTAAAACGGATGTGTGGCCTTACTTTGCAATGGGATAAATAAAGACAGGCAATATCGCCTTTGCAAACTTGAAAGCTTTCCTTTTTTGGTACTTTCCAACTGCCTACCTTCTACATATGTTCCTGACTATCCTGCCAGCTGGGGCATCCGCCACAGCAGTTCTCAGGCAAAAATGTATGGGAGGAAGAACGCTGCTCGGAATGCACACCATGGCCCCATCCAACTCCCCCAAAGGTACCCAAATAAAATCTGAAGTCCACTTCATTTGGAGAAAGGCTGCTCATTTTAGTAGACAAATGGGTTAGGAGCACCAGCCATGCAAATGCCATCAGGCAGCGGAGAAGGAAATAGTCAAAGGGCCCTTCCTCCAGATCTCCAAAGCCACCAAGGATGCCTAATACTGAGAGTCTGTATTTTCTTGAAGTACTCAAGCATTTTACACCTTCAAGGTAAAATGAGATGACCAGGGATATCGTTCATCGGCACAGTGCCTGCCTGGCAAGCTCAAGGTTTTGAGTTCGACTTCTGGTACCAAAAAAAAAAGAGATGAGAGACATTCAGAATTTACCATATAAAAGACATTTTTCATTTTAAATACAGAAGAGCAGGAAGCAGATCACAAGATTTAGTGATCAAAATTGAGCAGATCAAAATCTGGCAGGCCATGAAGGAGCTATCACCATTAGACTCCAGAGCAGCACAATAGCCACCTGGGCATAGAGTCCTTTTGGCCCAGAAGACACGAGGCCTGTACCTTCGATACAAAGACAACAATCCCAAAAGTGTGGATAAAACACACACCAGACCTGCAAACTACCTGACTCCCTACGAGCAAGGGAAGAAGACCCTACTCCTAACCTTTGGGAAGAGCCACAGGGTGCCCAGAACTATCCCACCCCCACACCTTCCCCCCTGGAATCCTAATCCATCCAGAGGCTGCCATCCCAGACAGTCCTGTGCACTTTCCATCCATGCTCCCTGCCCAACACGTGCAGGGGCCACAAGGAACAAAAGACTGGGGACAGGTTCAGATGACCTAACCAATTCAGGGGTCTGCCTAACCCCATGGCAAACAGCTATGCCAGAAATACCCATTTCATCTCCTCTCCTAGCCAGCCCCAGGTCATTTCTGCGGGAGGTGTGAGCTGAGCAAGCCCAGGAGGGACTAACAGTTCAGGCTAAAGAGTTCCCATGTGGGAGGATCACTTGAGTCGAGGAGTCTAACACCAGCCTGGGCAATATAAGACCCCATTTCATTAAAAACTCATACCAAAACAAAGGGATATTCTAAAATGTCAACATGCAGACTCTGTGCTGTTCGGGGTGATTTACTGAGCCTTCCTCTGCCAGATACTATGGCCAAGGCCTTTCCCATGTACCAAAGCAGGTCACCGGGTCAGCAGTGCTGCCATCACAACACAGGGCAGGGAGAACCAACCTTGACCAATGTGGCCTAAAACCAACCTCTGAGGATTGTTTTTAGAGGCCCTTTTATCAATGCTTCCTGATGAGAAAACAAGCTGCCCAGAGCTGGCATTTCAGATAGCGCCAGGTCGGAAACAATGACACAGCTCACTGTCTCCTGTTCTAGCTCTTCACAAAGCCTGGAATTCAGTTCACACTACACAGCTACTAAATTCTGCAACACACAATGATTTTCAGACAATAATAAAAAGGGGGAGGGTGTTTAAGGTCTAAGTTATCCGATGACACCTCACACTTAAGAAGCCTCCTATTTGGAGAAAGAACTTAAGCAACTACCACCCCCAGTGAAAATCACAATATGCAAAAGCAGACACTCCAGAATTGTAAGTGAGGAAATCGTTTGCAGTGGAGATTTTAAATTGGTGGACATCTATACATGTAAGTACATATACATAAAAACATGCATTAAACACAAGTGTCCTGCCTTATATTCATTCATCTGCTCTATGAATGTCACGTCAACACAATAAGCAAAAGCAACCCCCAAGTGTCAGCAGTAGATGTCCCTTGCTGTGGCCTATTCCCACCCTGCGGAGGACCCACTGGTGAAAGTGTGCAGAGGGAGGGCCCCATTCACCACAGCATCACAGAGACTCTTACTTGATGTGTTCCTGGTGCCCGGACCCTTGCACAGTTTTGGCGCCCCATCTTTGTTCCTTTTCACTTACATCATTCTGAAAAGAAAAATAACTAGTAAATGCCACACCCAGGATCGTGAACACAAGCAAATACATAGCCCCAAAGGAAGAAAACACATGAAAATCACTTTCTTAGAAAAGAAAAGCAGAGGCAGGCTGGTGATTCCTACCACAAAATCAGGGTCGGTCTCCCAGTCGTCAGCTCCCCCATCGTCCTGGGTAATGGAAACGGCATGGCCTGCTGATGCTTTCCACATCTGGAAGGGCAGCACCAAAGTTACAGAGTAAGGACAGCCGCCTTCAGGGCCCAAACTACCAAGATGCCAGCGCAATACATGGAGGGCAGGAGCTACATGACCAAATGCCCTTCACCATCACTAAACCTAAATGACAGTTGTAGGGAAAAAAACCAACTTACAATTAAGAGTTCAGCTTATTATCATTACAAGTCTTTAAGAAACAGGACTCATTTTGATTTCAAGTACTTCCTGGAAATATAACAATGATCATCTTTCAATGATTTAATAAATGTTTCAAATAATTTGGTAGAGGGCTGCCTTCTCATGTTTTGGGGAAAATGCACAGAATATAAAATGCCAATTCCTCCTATGTTAGGAGGCTTAGAAAGCAGTCACCTTTATCCACAGTACTTTAAGACTGTAAGTTTTGGTCTGGTATAGAGAACAATGACACATCTGCAGACACCGATAAGACATTCTGTTTGTAACTTCAAACATTTAAAGGTTTAAAAAATATTTTTTTATGTAAAGAATGAATGCCTTTTCCACAGAAAATGAAAATAGTACATTTCACTGAGGCTATGAACTCAGAAATTATTTTAATTCAATCAACCAAAGCTGCACCTAGGTCTGACCTGAGGACTTCCAACCCTCCCTCCTCCAGCTCCACATGAGCTCTTCTGGCTTGTGTTTCCTGAACAAAAGCCCGCCCCAGCCTGAGAACCTTCCTTCTACAGCTACCCATCCAGCTCTCCTGGATCTAAAGGCCACATCCGAGATGGCAGTGACAGACTGATCATGGTGCATGCTGTCCAATTTCTATATGTGATTCCTCCCACTTCCCCTAGGCAAAGCACCATCTGCCACCAGGTGGGCAGGACCTACAATGTCCCTCAAATGAGAAACACCTTGAACCTCCTCTAGATGCCCCAAACATGGCAAGAATTTCCTAGATGTTAAAAACAAAATGGATCAAAGATTTAAATATTAAAACAGAAACACTAAATCTGCTGGAAGAAAGAACTCTTGAAGACACAGGTGTAGGCAAAGACTTTATGAACAAACCCTAATCGCAAGGAAAATACTACAAAGAATCAACAACTGAGATCTCAACTTACTAAAAAGCTTTTGCATACCAAAATAAATCATCAAAAGAGTGATGACACAAGTCATAGAGTGGGAAAAAATTTTAGCCAACTGTTCCTCAAAGGACTAATAGCTATAATATAGGACTAATAGCTAAGGAGGGCAATAGGGAAGGGAGGGAAAAGGGAAAAAAAAAAAGAAGACTCAAGATATACTATGTTCACTGAAAGAACAAATAAAACCCAAAATGTACAACAGATATTATGAAAGGGAAAGAAATTGCTCAAAAGAAGGAACAACTGGGATGAGGGAAAGGAGAAAAAGAAAGAAATGAAGAAGAAAGGGAAAAGATATATACATATATGGATAGCTGAGATAACTGTACTGCTGAAGTCTAATGGTTTATTGAAACGAACAGTTAATGCCCAATTTTTTTTTCTTTTTTGCCAATTTTGCATGCTTGTATCTGGTAATCTAAACAACTAATTTGAAGACAATATGCAATATAACAACCATTGGTGAATTCCTACCATCTTGTCTAGTGAAACTCTGTATCGTTTCTAATGGTTTTTCTGTTTTTATTTTTTATTCTCTTTAATGGTTTGATCGATCTTGCATTCTTACATCTGGCAATCTGAGCAACTTTGTTGAAGATAACAATATGCAATATAACAGCCACTGTTAATTCCTATCATTTTGTTCTGAAACCCTGCAGCGTTTTTATTGTTTTTGCTTTATAAAAGATACACTACGTTCAAATACAAATTCCCTGTGATGAACGTGATCATTATGTATATTTAAACTGTATTAATAAACTTAATAAACATAAACACAAAGCCACCGTACAGAGCACCCTAATCCCCCAAAAAAGAACTTTCCAGATGTGGCTTACTTTTGGCAGATTTTAAAAAGCAGCCTTGAACAAGTCTTAGCACTGAGAGGCATGACCAGACAGTCTCGTCCCAATCATCCATTCACAAATGAAAAGCTACACTGTGCCCAGGGCCTCTCTCCTGCCCTGAGTAACACACTATCCTAGAGAGGGGCAGCTGCCTATAGGCAGAATTCCAGGGACTATAGTTTTAGTCACTGGAGGAACTATCTCAAGAAAGAACAAGAGTCCCGTGGGGCTAGCAAAAATGATGTTCACCCCTATGTCAAAGATAAAGGCAGCTGCCTGCCTCTTTTTCAGATTCATCAGGGCAAAGGGCAGCACATAATCGCGGATTTTTCTGGAAACCAACTTCACAAAGGGAGAGGGCAGTCCTTCCACCTGCTTTATAGGCCTGGTGGTTCCTGCCACATGCAGTAGAACACTACTAGCAAAAGGGGTGGATGGCTTGTTTGAGAAATGCCTCCTACCCTCAGTTCCAGAGTTCTGCAACTCCCTTTTGTAAGATAGGGGGAATACTAGAAATGTGACTTCAGGTTGGCTGGTTGATTTTTTTGAGATAGGGTCTTGCTATGTAATCCAGGGTGGCCCTGAACTCACTACATAACCCAGGCTGGCCTTGAGTTCACAATGATCCTCCTGCCTCAGCCTCCTGAATGCTGGGATTACAGCATGTGCCACCATGCCTGGCTTGACTTGTTTTTAATCTAACTTTTTTTAGTGCTGGAGCTAAAACCCAGGGCCTTGTGCATGCTAGGGAAACACTCAAACACTGAGTTACAGTACTAGCCCCTGACTTGTTTTTAAACAATGAAATTTCTTTCAGAAAACTATCATCCTTCTCCCTCCAACTTCCCATTTCTTTTCAGTAAAGAGGTTTTTACCCTTATATCCAGGGGAAAGAACAGTAAAAATACTCAATATATACAATCCTTTCATCCCAAGTGATGAAAGGGTGCTCACAAAACTCCACTTAAAACACAATAATTCAATGAGGAGTGTCCAGGCATTTAGGAATGATTCTCTCTACAAAAAGATTAAGGGTGAAAAAAGATGTCTGCTGCCAGACTCTCTGGGCAAATCTATCTGTAGAGAGCTTTTTAGAGTACCTCAAGATTTCTCCCCAGCATAAAAAGATTTTGTAAAGAATTCTGACAGGAAGAGGGAAGATAGGAAGATCTTTATTTCACTAATTAAAAAGCTCACCACAGAGGAACTAAAGATGTTGGGGGGGCGGTGTAAAAAGATTAAGATGTGTTATCAGCATGTACCAACTGCCCATGAAGAATGTAATCATTGTGTACTGCAAACATACTAATAAAAATTTTAAAATTTTAAAAAAGAAATAAGATGTTTCAAAAGACTTATAACTACATGGCATTTCTTAATGCAAACAGAAATTATTGCCTCAGGCGCTAGTATACATTTCCTGTTTGCTATAATCCTGCTAAGTTTCCATCTCTTATTTATTCTAATTTATAATGTTGCTGGCAACAATAAAGTTTTATTATTGTGAGTTTTTACAAATAATTTAAGGGAAACATTCTTTGAAGGGATGCCTGACGTGCCTGGGAGGAAAAGCCAGTGCTACGGGTGGTGACTATCACATGAGTGACATGTGCAGAGATGGAGCCAATGGGAGGCAAGCCGAGTTCCCAGCGACCATGTACAGTTACTGAACAGGGAACAGGACTTCAGTCCCCCACATGCTGGCCAAGCCACTGACACACAACCTCCTCCCGAAGGCCACAAGTCAGCCTCAGTGGACACCACGCTGTTACATGTTACACACTGGAGGAATAAAGTCCCTTGTCCCCAGTAACCACAGGCACAGCCACTTGAATCAGCATGTAGCCCCTCCTTCCCAGGAACTAGAGGGTGGTGCCTGGCCGGGCTTCTCAATCCTTTTTATTTTCCCACCTAGGTCTTGACCCAGCTATTTGCTCCTTCTCTTTCCTCAGTCCCTGCTGGTAACCCTAACTGCTGTTGATTGCTTAGTACCTCTGGCTACTGCAACTCTACTGATTACCAGCACCTTCAAAAATCTACACAAAAAGCAAATGAAAAAAAGAATTAAGATGTGTTATGTACATGAACTACGTCCCTGTGATGAATGTAATCATTGTGCACTGCAAACGTGTACTAATGAAAAGAATCTACCCAAGGGCAGCTAGTGATACGCTCAAATCTATTCTCATTTATTATCCTATCTGCATTTTAAGTTTTAAAACTCACAAAAATAAATGACTGAAAAACCAGTATTTTTCTAATCCAAAGTTAAGGACTCTGGACTCCTACCTCATACCATACACAAAAGTTAATTCAAAAATGCACCAGGACTGAGGATATAGCTCAGTGATACAGCATTCACCTAGCATGTGCAAAGTCCTAGGTACAATCTCCAGCAGCAATAAATAAATAAATGTATGCATGTATTTATGTATGTCTTAAATAGGTTTAATTTTTGAGACCATAAGTTTGGCAATAGTTTCTTAGATATAACACCAAAAATATAAAGAAAAAAACAGACTGGACAAAATTTAACTTTGTGCTTAAGACATAAGAGAGTGAAAAGATGACTCACTGAGAGAAATCTATTTTCAAACTATGTATCTAGACTATATAAAGAATTCTTTCAATTCAATAATAAAAAAGACACATAACCCCATTTAATAACAGACAAAGAAGCTGGGCACATAGCATGCTAGGTCCAGCATTCTGAATGCTCAGGCAGGAGACTCAAGTGAGTTTGGAGTTCAGTACCAGCCTGGGCAAGATAGAGAGGCTCCCATCTTGTTTTTAAAAAGCGGGGGAGTCTGAAGGGAGGCTGGGGACGTAGTTCAGAGGTACAGTGTATGCTTAGCATATATGAGACTCTGTTGGGTTTAATCCTCAACACTTCACCAAAAAAAAAAAAAAAAATAGTAAGAGAATTAAAACCCTCCTATAGTCCTGGTGGGAATGGAAAATGGCAGTTCCTCCAAAGGCTAAATAGCTACCATATGACAGAGATTCCATTCCTAAGTATATACCCAAGAGAAATGAAAGCATAAGTCCATGTAAAAACTTGTACATGAATATTCACAGTATCATTATTCATAATAGCCAGAAAGTAAAAATAATCCAGATGTCCATCAACTGACAAACAGATGCATAACACGTGATAAAGTTACAAAATGGCAGCCAGGCGTGGCCGTGCATGCCTATAATCCCAGCACTCAGGAGGCTGAGGCAGGAGGATCCTTGCGAGTTCGAGGCCAGCCTGTGCTACAAAGTGTTGGAGACCACTACAAAGTGGTTCTGAGCTGGATTTATGTTAGCCAATTGGCTTTCCATGTTTACTTGTGAGTTGTCTGAAGCTTAGGCACCTTGTCTGGGGATGGGCAAGGGACTCATAGTAAGTATACCTCTGTGAGTCCCTGGTCATCCTGAGGCCTGTATTGGTCTGTAAACCTATGACTCCTCAAAGGACAAGATAAGATCACAGCTGAGGACATTTGGCTCCAACCCCAATTAACTACAAGACGACTGCAGCTGCAGGCTCCACAGTCCTACAATAAATACCAACCTAAAGATAAGATAGTTCTCCTCATTGACATAATTTACTACTTGGGAAAATTCTCCCAAGGTCCTTCGAGATTCCCACCTTTTCTTGAGTACCCTCCTCCTCTGTTTGAAAACCAAATAAATATGGGCTGCCCAGAGAAGCCTTTGGCTAAACTCAGAGAATACTGAAGCTGTAAGAGTTAGTCCCTCCTGGAGCCCTGAAATCATTTCCACTGTCTTTTATTTAAGCCTTCACCATCCACTTGCTTGGGAGACTGCAGGCCTGATCAGCCTGCAACAACTAACAGTTATTACCCCGATACAAAGTGAGCTCAAGGCCAGCCTGAACTAAATGGAGACCCTGTCTCAAAAAAAAAAAAAAAAGGAATATTATTCATCCATAAAAAGGAATAAAGCTCTAGCACATGTACAATGTGAATGAAACCAGACATGAAAGACTACATACAGTAATATGATTCCATTTATATGAAATGTTTAGAGTTGGCAAATCTATAGAGACAAAAGTACATTAATGGTTGCCCAGGCTTAGGGCAAGGGGAGACTGGGAAATGATGGCTAGGGTATAAGGTTTCTTTCTTTCTTAAAAAATAAAGAGGCTCTGGCTATGTAGCACAGGTTGGCCTCAAACTGCTGGACTCAAGCAATCCTTCACCCTCAGTCTCCTGAGTAGCTGGGGCAATAGGGGCACCCAGTCTAGGATTCTTTCTGATTTAATGAAACTGTTCTAAAATTGACTGTGAGGAGAGCTGTACAACTCTGTGAATACAATGAAAACCACTGAATTATACACTTTAAATGGGTGAATTGTACGGTATACAAATTATATTTCAATAAAGTTATTACCAAAAATTACTGTTCGAAGATTAAGACCTTCACCCAACACCATTAATATTAAACCTCTCTTGCAAATGCTACATACACAAAAGAAGAATGCGGAAAGACGAAGTAATCCCGCCCTGTATAAACAGGGTGAAAAATTCCAGAGAACGCTGTGACAGATGGGGTAAAAGTACCCATCCAGAATCAGCTTTCCCTTCACCTCACTCTCAGAAGAAAATCAAAAGGAACAAAAAAAGAATCTGAATAGCTAAGGTAGATGTCAGAAGGCCCACTCACATAGAGAAAGCCTCTTATCCCAGAGCACACACATTTAGGGTTCACAGGAGCCAAGCCTAAGCAGAGTGCAGTAGCCTTGCTTGGCACAGACACCCATGAAAGACAAGCTGACAGATATGCAGTCTCCTGCTATCAGTTTACCAGGTCAAGGAACGGTGTGACCCGGGGCAGTAAAGGCACTCACAAGGAAGCATACACTCAACCACATGCCTTCGGAGTACAGTCAAGGGTCTGAGTCACCAAGTATATTTCACTATATTTTGAAATGCTTTAGAGATAGGTTCAACTAAACGCCATCATTCAACACAGCACACTGACACATGACTGTAATCCTGCTACTCAGGAGGGAGGCTGAAGCAGGAGAATCTCAAATTCAAGGCTAGCCTGGGCAACTGAGCAACACCCTGTCTCAAAAAAAAATTTTTTTTAAGGGCTGGGGATGTAGTAGAGCACTTGTCTAACATGCTTCAAGGGCCCAGGTTCAAACCCCAGTATTGGCCAAAAAAAAAGTCATCTTTAGAGAGGATGAACTTACAGTTACTGGGGGGGACCTGATGAGAAATAACTGTATCCCCAATTCTTTACTCCTGCATATCTGAAAGTCCATTACACCTAAAGCTGCTTTCTTGTTTCCTCAATTTCTTCTGATGACTATTTCCCCAACCAGAGAGAGAAGGGGCACTGAGTCAAGGCCCTGGAGCGGGTGACTCACTTTAGTTCACAAACGGGACTAGTCGGCCCTCCCAGTCCACATCCCAGGCTAGCACGGCGCGGCCAGCTGGACAGAATGGCTATCGGCATCAGCAGTTAGGGTCTACTGGGTCACACCCCTGACAAAGAACCAGCCACGTCAAAACTGAGCACATCCTGCTCATGGCCAGAAAATGAAATTCCCCCTCAAGGGGCCCCGACAGGTCCCCTCCCACCCAAACGCTCCAGCAGAGAGGTTAAGGTTCGGTCGGAGCGAGATCTGTCCCGTGCACGGAAATGTAGAAGCGGAAAACGCCCAGGCATCTTTCTGGGGCCTTGGCACGCACCCAGGAGGGAAGGGCTGTTCGAGATTCCAGCTCCCCGGCGCCGCAGCATTTCCACTGACCCCATTTGCAAACCTCCCTCAGGTGCGCACGGCCAATCCCGAGCTCCGGCCCAAGGCCCGGCCGACACACTGAGCGCCCTCCCACCTCCACCCCTTCCCCGGCCCTTCGGACCCGGGCCTCTCCCCTCAGACCCCATCCTCTTACCCCATCCCCTCGGGTCCCTAACACCTCAGGCCCAGGCTCCCTCGCCGGGGCCCTGGCCCCCTTCCCCTCGAGCCCTCCCCCTCAGACCTCCTCCTCGCGTTCCGGGAAACCCCACCACCTCTGTCTCCAGGCCCCGCCCCCTCAGAGCCCTGACCCGCTCCCCGCGGGCTCCTCCGGCCCCCCCCCGTGCCCGTCCACGACCCACTCCGCCAGTGCCTGGGAGCCCGACCGCCTCGGTCCCCGGGCCTCTCCCCCTCAGGCCCCTGAACCCCTCCCCGCTGGACCCCTGGGACGCGGATGCAGGCCAGGATAGCCTCGCCTGCTCTCCCCGCAGCTCGAAACCGCGAGCGGAAGCGCGGTGAGACCGCCACTTCCTTCCCGTTCCGGGCGCTGCGCTCACCGCCCACTGGGGCTGCCCCGTCCCGGCCGCAAGAGCCGCGCTTGCTCACCGCCACCAGGTCCTCGCTGGTCAGCCGGACTCCCGCCGCGCCCGCCGCTCTCGGAGAGTCCGCTCGCTTCCGGTTCTGCGGGGGCGGGGCCGCATCCGGGTCTGCGCGAGACTCCGCCCTGGTCCCGCCCCCTATCCGCACCCGCGGGGCAGCGGCTGGGAAAACGCAGGCGCAGGCGCAGACGAGGCTGGCGAGGCGGGATAAATTTCCCTGCCCAGAATGGGTTTACTGAGCCTGCTAGGAGCGGCAGCCTAGTGCTGGGAAGTAGACAATCCAGCCTGGCGTTTCTGGATTCATATCCCTGCCCTGGCGAGAAAGGGAAAATGAGCCACACAAGGGGGACAGTGGCATGTCCTCTGAGCACTGAGGATTCTCAAGCAGGGCTGTAACCAGTCAGCAGGAGGCAACATGCCTGTACACCATCCATCCACTCATCCTTCCATCACCCACATACCCATCACTCACTCAGCCGCACATCCATCGTCCAACCACACGTCACCCATCTCTCCACACCCCCATCCATCAATTATTCATGTGTCCACCCAGGGAAGGTCAGACGTGTGTCAGAGGTAGTAAGATCAGCACACCACATGGGACTTGTCCTCAAGAACCTTCCAAAGGAAAAGGAGAGTCTGACACAGTAATGTAGATATATAATTAGGAAATGAGATGAGTATTATGAAGAAAAATAAAAAGAGTTAAGAATTATACTGGGGAGAAGATAGGATCGAACATATCTGGGTGATCAGAAATGTCCGAGCAATTCACATGAGGCAAGATCTGAAGTTCTGGAGTGAACAAGATAAAGAAGAAAGAATCTTCCAGGCAGAGAAAACAGCATGTCCACCTGAGAGTTTGCCACACCCTCTCGTCTGATAGTCACTGTGAAGCAGAGCCTGGTCCTCACACTGCAGCCAGAGCCACTGCCACAGCCACAGCCACAGCGATCTTACACCACAGATGCTCAGGCCACCCTGCCGCATGCACTCTCCAGCAAGCGCTGGTTTTGCTTCTCTGCAAATGAAAGCCATAGCATAGGCCTGACTGACAGAAAGCAGACCTGTGGTTGCTTGGGTAGAGTAGGAAAGGAAGAATGTGGACTGGCTTAGGAAAAGTAAGACTTTTGCGGGGGAGGGATGTAAATGTTCAAAACCGTTATATGATAGTTGCACAGTCCTGTGAAGATGCTAAAAAACAAACGTGCAAACTGAATTGTACATTTAAAAAAACGGTCTTTGGGCAGGGCAGAACAGTACACACCTGAGGTCCCAGCACTCAGGAGGCTGAGGCAGAAGATTGCCATGAGTTAGAGGCCAGCCTGGACTACATAGTGAGTTCAAAGCCACCCTGAAAGTACAAAGCAAGACCCTGTCTCAAAAAACAGTTTTGATACTTTTTTTTTCGGCCAGGCATGGTGGCTCATACACATAATCCCAGCACAAAGGTCTGTCCTTTCCATCGTCCCCTTTTTACCCTTGCCTTGTCCTGTACACTTCTGAGGAGCATCCTGCTAGTATTATAGACAGCTAAGTTAGGTAGAAATATAGTAGGCAGTGAGACAGGACTGGGCTGTGGAGGGAGTCAGTGCAGGAGATGAAAAGGTATCAGGACTGTGGTTGGAGGTGCATCTGAAGATCAAAGTCACAATGGCTAGTTTTACATACATCCCTAAGGGATGAATGGAGACCTGTCACCCTTTAGAGATTTCCCATTATCTCATTGGGGTGGGCCATCCTCTCCCATCTACTAAGACTAAGACTACTAAGACTTTGACTGCTAAAACTAAAGACTAAGCCTGACCAAGGTTAATGATGTCATTCATGTACCCTTGCTACCATTGGATCAGTATTACTGTCTTGGTTACTTTCCTCTCATTGCTGGGACAAAATACCTGACACCCAAAATGAAGGAAGAAAAGGTTTATTACAGTTTGTGGAGGTTTCAGTCCATACTTGGCAGATTGCAAGGCAGAGTGGCACATGGCAGAGGGCTACAGCTGATAGCGGCAGAACACAGTCAAGCAACAAGCACAAAAGCCAGGAATCACCCCAAGCAGCCTCTTGGTCTCCCTTATATATGCAAACTATCCACCCCAGGGCGGGTGTAGCTCTCACACCCATAATCAATCAAACTTTAAAAGCCTGCCCCATGGCCACAGGAGGCTTTAGGGGGACACACAGACACAAACCATAACAATTACCTAAGCGACTATACTTGAAATCTTATTGGTTGATCATAATTTTGACCCATGATTTTGCTCTATAAAACTTCCTTTGAGCGGTGGGCTGGTTGGCAAATCATCCAGGACCCCTCCTGTCTCTCAGGAGCTAATCCTATTCCCTATTTCCCCACCCGTATTCTCCTCTCCTTCTCTCCAATAAATCTGCCTACTCTTAGCCTCTGTTGTTCCTTACAATTCATTCTTCAACTTCAGGGGACACACACTTGGCGTATTTTACATCTAACATTTCCCCTCTGTCATTAGGACTCCTGCTTACTGCAGCCAGGACACTTGCTTGTGACTGTGTCAACCAGATGGCACTTGGCCTGGGATTCGAAAAAGCGCCATCTGGTTGACAAAGTCACAACATAGTCAGCGGCCTCGGTAGGGTCAGGGGACAGAAAAACTCCTGGGGCCTTAACCTCCTACTTAACAAAACATAAGTTTCTTTTGAGGCAGTCAGAGCTCTAAGAGTGTTTTCTGCTAAAAAACTGTGACTTCACTTGGGCCTACAGTTAGCTGCCCAAGAGATAACTAAAAGTAAAACAAAACTTGACCTTCATTTCGTGAAACTCTGGGTCAAATCCTTTTCAGCTCTGTCTATAGACATGTTAGTCATTAGGAAGTGTTTGTCTAAGTTGGCAAAACAAGATTTATTGGCCCTAAATTTACCTAGCCTATCTCATTACACTTCAAGGCTGGCAGCACCAGGATAAGAGATATACGGGGACATTCAGCTACACCCAAACTCCACTGCCCTAAAGCTATGGTCACCTTGGATTCCAGCAAAGCCTTGCACAACTGAAACTGCCCTTCAAGCCATGAAGATCCCTCCCATGGGAACTGGATTCAACCTGAGCTACAGAACCAGGACAGAGAGAATAATCAACTGGACCTCAGCCCACCGTAACCCTTAAAAGCTGACCTCCCCCTTTGGCAGTTCCCTCCAGCTCCCACCTAAGCCGGAGTCTTTCCCCTATCTTCTTTTATCTGTCAATTAAAGCTTTTCTCCTACAAATTTGTGCTGTAATTTTAATTTCAGTTGTCACTAAAGCAAGGACCCACATGGACATGTCCCACCTCTCCCCTACTTGGGGATCTGCTTTCCCTCTGCTGGTTCCTGCTCAGCCAGCTGAGGGAAGGTGCGGGCTCACCCCTCCCCCCGACTGTATCCCCTCTGGCCTCACTTCCCACCTTCTGCCAGCAACCTAGAACAAAATCACATTGGACTAGGCTGGAAAACATGGCCACTCCTGGGCCAATCAGTGCTTAGACAGAGCAGTGTGCTGATTGGCTGAGCTCTAGAGTCTGATAAGGCTCAGATATGGACTGGATAGGGGTAAAGAAAGGAGGGACAAAAGTGGAAGCACAGTTGAGGAGTCCACTTTTCAGAGTGAAAGAGAGTGCTTTGAATAATATTCTGCACCTCTGGCAGCAGAGGAGTTTCAGAAGTGGGGTCTTCCCCATTTGCTGTGTGTCTTCAGGTAGGGCACACACCCTCTCTGATCTTCTCCATCTCTCAGTGAAATGGAGATGTCCCTGGCCAGCCTGCCTGCCTTAGACTTTTGCTGCTGCAAACTCATGTCTAACACTTGTGGGGCACTTTCTGCATGTCAGGTGTGGTCTATCAAGCCACATGCTTTATCTAGTTTGTTCCCCTTCTTACAACTCCAGAATGCTCACTGCTGATGGAGAGATTAAGGCTCAGAAAAGCACAGAAAGAGTCCACTGCCACACAACATGCAGGCGGTGGTGAAATTTGAATTAGATCATCAGCCTCCAGAGCCTCCGTACCAGACACCTGTCACCTGTCTCACGTGGTAAGTAAAATCCTTCAGGGAGGTTCCTCAGAAAGGGAGGCTGCCACGGCAACTAGCCCCATACTTGACTGTGCACCCTGCCACATGGCTTCTGTCATATACAGATGTGGAAAACAAGTCTTTCTATCTGTCTGGCCCTGATGCTGTCCTCACATATGCTCCATTTTCCCCCACTTCTGTGCCCTAGCGTGAACTCCTCCCTCTTCCTGGAAACCCCTTCTTACCTCAATGTCCTTTTCTGGCCTGTAAGACAGGAGAGAAAGTCATGAAGGTCTCCAAAATGTACCTTTATTCCACAGCTGCCCAAATGCCTTGCAGCCAGTCGGGCTGTATTAGGCTTTGCTTTCAGTGAAATAGGCTTTAGTCATGGACCTATCCCAAGTGACCCAAATCTAGAGCCTCTCTGGATGGCTCCACTCCCCTGCTGCCCTCCACATCCGGGTCCAGAAGGGCCTCCTCCTGTATCCATGGCCAAACGGAAAGTGAGTTGCTACGGTGTACAAGCCTTTGTTTCTTTAGACGCAACCTCACCAGGCCCTTAGCAGGTTCAGCTCCTGTGCTGCTCCTCATGCTGCAGCTACACCCTGAGAAAGTTGCTTCCAGATGGCATATTCCTTCCTATTCTTGATTTCTGTTTTGAGTAAAGCATGCTGAGATGACAACACCAAAAACCACTGGTGCTGAAGGCTGCCAACAGCTGGGGGTGGTCACAGTGAAGGTGACAGGTAGGAGAGAACAATGGAGAGTAATAAAAAATAGCCATGACCTGCCAACTCCAGTGGCTGGAAGAGATCCAAAACCTGCTGTAGCTGCTGGCTCCAAGTGGCAAAGAGGGCCATAAACACTAAAAGAGCTGATAGGCACTAGCACCCAAAGCCTAAGCTATTAACACTTAAAGAGCTATATTTTGCCTATTTGTAATTTTTATACGAATTGAGCAAGAACCCTGAGCTGTTTGGTTACATCTTGGAAGCTGTTGGCAGGAGGGTCTGACCCTGCAGAGTGCCTTGAAGTTGCAGTCCTCATTGGGCACAAGAAGCAGCCCACATCTAACTTCAATCTTGTATGAAACTAACAACTCATGTTAGTCAGAAACACCTTGTCTTTTGATATAGGGTCTCTTTAACTTACTCAGGCAGCCCTGAACTTGGAATCTTCCTGCCTCAGCCTCCTGAGTAGTTGGGACTACAGGGATGTACCATGCCTGGCTCACATATCATTGTTAAAGTCCAACTCAAAAACCATCTCTCTGGTATTGTTTTTTGGACCTCAGCTTGATGTGCCACAGTTTCCTCCAATGTGTTCAAAACTGCACCTTCCTGGATCTCTTCCCTTCCTCTCCCTCTCCTCCAACTCTTCCATCTTTCTGGCTTCATATGAGCATCTACCCAGGCGCTCAGAATAAGGAAAAAATCCAAACTTTAGAAGAGCCAAAAGTGATTATTGGGTGTCCTTTCAACAAGATGCTGGGGCCTGTGATGACCATCTGTTACACTGGGGTGCCTATCTTTGTGGCTTAGTTTGTTTTTGTGGTGCTGTGGATCAAGCCTAGGGTATCTGTTTGCATCCTCCCTCAGCTGAATAATACAATATGAAAATGTGCTTACTTAAAAATATATGGTCAAAAAGAGAATTAGTGCTTTGGAAGCTATTACTGAGGGATGCCACAGAATAAAAACCCAGATTCAGGGGCTGGACCTGAGCCGCGCAGGCGCCTAGGAGGCGGGCAGTTGGTACCGGGAAGCCACACAGCAGCTTCTGCTGGCGAGCACTGGCCCTAAAGCCAGCCGCCACCATGTGGTCAAGAACTATCATGGCACAAAGAAGCAATGACACAATTGGCCCGCCATGCGCCAGCCACGGAGGCCTGCCTGGGGACGTGCATGAATCATCCTGACACAGAGAAAACCCTGGGAATACATGCCACACAACAGGTTGCTCTTGCCCCTGCTGTTGAGAACCAGAAATGTCCAGAGTCAACAGAGAAGCAGCTGCTGAACAAGGACTCAGACCTTGTTCAGACCTTGTTCAGAATACAGACTATGCCTAAAGACTAAGAGGTCTAGTTGACCAGGGTCAAGAGAGCTGTTCAGAAGCTGGAAACCAGAAGGACACTGTGCAATACCTGGGGAGACCCCCTGGAAGCCATTCTTCCCATGACAGTACGGGCTGCAGTGGAGGAGCACATGGAGCTCCGGAGAGGTCTACACCAAGATTCCTGCTGCCTGTGCTGACGGCTGGGGAGAGGACACTAAGTGGTTGTGGGGTCCCAATGTGCTGGGAGGCTGGAGAGAAAAAGCTACAAAAAATGGCTTTCACCGCAGATGGCTCACTTGAGATGTTAGTAAGGATTGCCTCCTCAGTATTCTATAGCCTTGATGAGGAGGCCAAGGAGAGAAAACAAAGAGACCAAGCAAAAGCAGCTGCTTTTGCTGCAGCACTAAGAGAAACAGACCCTGTCTGATTCTAGGGCCCCAAGAAGAACTCAATGACCACATTCATCTGCTACCGCTGTTAAAAGCTAGGCCACCTCAAGAGGAACTGCCCTAAGAAGCCCCCTGGGCCATGCCTTGAATGCAAAGGTGACCACTGGAGATCGGTCTGCCCTCTGAAGCAGAGGCCCCACAGCTCAGACCCATCCTACCAGTTAGTCTTAACAGCAGTGAGGGGGCCCAAGGCACACTCTGCCTTCTCCCTCTGGCCAGACTGTCATCTCCATGGGGGAGCCCCAGGTAACCATGGAAACCATAGAGGAAAAAGAAAACAGCCTGTTGCTAGACACAGGTGCAAGTCTCTCAGTCCTTCTTTTCAATCCTGGCCTTCCTTCCAGCCATCACACCTCAGTGAACAGAGTCACTTGTGAGGAGGTAATACACTATTTTTCACAACCATTAGGCTGTAACTACTTGTTAGATCCTTCTTGCGTATCTCTGTCTTCCCAAGAAACCACTTCGAAGATACCACCATGTATTATAGCAGCCACTGATATTTTCCTATTAATCTGTCCATAACTCTGTAATGTTTATATTGTTCCTATGCTATTTTGTAAATGGATGTATGTTTATTACTATGTGTTTCCTACAGCAACCATTGAGAATAGTCAATGAATATTCATTTGGTCACTCATGTATAGCTCTATTTATTTTCTTTAGAAACCACTTGAGGATACCAAAGTATAATACAACAATCAGTGATAATAACCTACCACTTTTGTCTGTAACTATTATTTGTCTATTTGCTTTCCTGAGAAACTATCTTGTAGATAACAATATGTAAAACAACAACCATTGATAATTTCCCACCACTTTGTCTGTAATTCGGTAAGCCCCCCTATTACTATGCTATCCTTCTTTTACTGTTTAAAATAACAACAACAACAAAAAAAAAAAAGATTCAAAGCAATATAAAAGAGGAAACAGTATGTAAATGATATAAAAACAATGACAAAATTCCCAATCTGCTTTTGTTTTTTGTTGTTTTGGGGGTTGAAACCAGCAGAACTCTACCACTGAGCTACACCCTTAGCCCTTTTATTTTTTAAGACAGAGTCTCAATAAATTGCTCAGGCTAGCCTTGAACTTGCAATCCTCCTGCCTCAGCCTCCTGAGTGGCTGTAATTATAGGTATGTGCTACTACACCCAGCTCCAATATGTATTTGACAGTAGTTCTAAAAGCAGGGAATAGAAAGCATGGTGGAAAAGTGATACTTAAAGGAATTACAAATGTGTTTCTAATAATTAAAGTTGAGAGTATGCAAACAAAAAATGATCTTCAATTCCCACGAGAATTTAAACCCCTTAGAAACTTCTCAGTGAAAATATTATGTTCTCAAGAATAAACAGAAGAATCATAAAAATCACCACAGCAGAAAAGGAGTTTGCAAAAGAATGGCAATTAGCCTCCCCACACACTTGTGTTAGGTCCAGTAAATGTCAGAAGAGAAGGAATGGTATCTTCAATGTGTTGAGAGAAAATAACTCAATGTGGACTCTGACAAAGGTTTCCAGCAGTGTGCAGTAGATCATTACCAAGTGACACTTGACTTCTAGCCTCCATGTCACGAGATAATAAATGTCTGTTGCTTAAACCAACTGTCCCAGGTGCTTTTTATGCAGTCAGAGCGAACCAACACAGCCCTCTAGGAATTGTGTTTCCTGTGTGTGCATCTCTTTGGCATATGTTTTCAAAAAACCCGTCCCTGGTGTATGAGAACTGGGCTCCACTTTTGGGAAAATAATGGAGTGGTGAGGAACATCAACTCAGCCTCTTCAAGATTTGGAATCCAGACACTGGAAAATAACTTGGGGGAGAAAAAGGAGATCCCCAGAATCAAGAAAGGATCTGACAGGAAAATAAAAACCAACAAAGAAACTGAAGTGAGAGAACACAACATGGAGGAGGGCAGAGACTGTGCTTTCTCCCGGCTCCTGGCTCCTGGCTTTTGGGAAAGGGAAACCGAATCTACAGAGACACAGCGAAAGCTGGGGATTCCAGGGGCCCCCAGGGAGAAGCATGATGGTGGAACAGACTCATGAGTGCTGGGATCTGCAAGGAGGGCACGGGATTCTGCTCCCACATGAGTCCTTTGACAGGCAACAGCTGGTGAGTTACTACCATCCAAGGGGCTGCCACATTCCTGAAGAGAGTGCCTGGTCAGACACCATTATGGGAAAGGGTTGAATTTTGAAATGGACTCAGGGCAGCCTTGGGACAGCTTCCCTTCAAGGCTCCCAGTGTCACTTATATCCCCACAGTGACTGGGTAAGAGACAGCCACAGTAGACAGCCATGGTCAGGAAACAGGATAGAAAGAGACCCCTGACGGGTTTGAGCTAAAGGACACAGGTACCACCCCCACAGCCAGAGGCTAGGCCCAGCCTGAGTTGCTCTGGCTTTGAAACTCACCACACTGGTGCCCTCACTTTAATCCTACTGCCTGCTGGTGCCTGCATTCAACGTGGATCTGGGGTCTGACTGCCTTCCTTATCTACAAGCACGAGCAGGGACATGTATTGACTTGGACACTGCCTCAAAATTATATATCCTGGAGGAAAACCACACATTCAAAAATCACAGAGAAATTTGTTTCTTTTCTTCGTTTTGTGTGTGTGTGTGTGTGTGTGTGTGTGTGTGTGTGTGTGTTGTTTTTTGTTTGTTTGGTTTTGCTTCCTCCTTCACACCCCCTTTTTCTTCTTTCTTTTCCTTTCTTCACCAGATTACTGGGGTTTGGGGGAATTTTCCTCTGGCATTCCTTGATTATCTCTTCTTCAATTTTTTTTTTCATTTTTTCCTCTTCTCCCTTTCAATTCTACTCCTTACTTTTTTATTTTTATTCTCCATATAATTTTTTCTCCTTTTTTAACAGTTTATTTCATAATACTTAAGTAGCCATGTGTACATGTTTAAAACTGTCACATCACTACTTCTTATTAGATTTTACCTTTTCTCCTGTAAACACTGTTTTATAGATAAGCCTGGAAAAACATTATAGGAGTACACTACCTTCTTTATCAATAAGTTAGTGCAAGGCCTGGCGTGGCGGCACATGCCTGTAATCCCAGCACTCAGGAGGCTGAGGCAGGAGGATCATTGTAAGTTCAAGACCAGCCTGGGCTACAAAGTAAGCTCAAGGCTGGCTGGAACTGCATATCGAGACCTTGTCTCAAAAACACACACACACAAAAGTTAGTGCAAGATAGATTATTGCATGTTGGCATTTTCCTGACATTGAAGTATGTATGGCATTAACAATAAAGAGAAAAATACTAAGTCACCTAGTTCCAAAACTAGGTAGAGAGTTAGGATGGAAAGTACGTGGCTGGATGAACATTTTTGAAATTTTCATCCAAGTTAAACATCAAGAAATTTTCTATATAGTAAATAACCCTGGAGAAACACTGCTTTGATGGTGTACCATAAGCAAACATCCCCAGATGAAGCAAGTCCTTTACAGTGGTCACATAAAGTATTTGCTCCAACTAGAAAGGGCTTCACTGGAAATGTAAGTGTCAGAAAGAAAAGCTAGAGGGGAAAATGTGATCCAAGAGGTCTTGTAACTACCCACAGCCTTAAAGATAGAAAGTTGCTGCTTCCTCTGTCAGCAGAGGAAAAGTGAGATTGGCTGGTGAAACTGAGGTCAGCGTTCGCCTTCACAGGGCAGAATTCCTCAGCTGCACCCTGGGAGTTGTGGCCTTGAGTGTGAGGCTGGAGAGAGGTCAGAGCAGGGGCTCCAGGCCCCCCCGCCCCTTTCTAGCCTCAGCCAGAGGGCCTAGCCTAGAGCGTACTCCTTGGGGGTCCTGAGGTTGAGGACACAGGCAAAGCCCCCTCTTTACCTCATTGCAGAGGCGAGGCCAAGCAGGGAGGGGACAGAAGGGCGACAATGGCCTCAAGTGTCCTCCTGCTGAAGCTCCTCCTGGGAGCTGCAGCCAACTGAATGAACCCTGGCTTCCAGAACCATCAAGAGAAAAACACACACAGCTCCTGTAAAAAAAAGCCCACACCACCAGTAATTCATAATCCAGGGGACCATGCTCCCTCTTTTTTTTATCTTCAATTTCTCATCAGTTTTTTCTGTTATCTTCACCTAATTCTATAAATATCCTCCTATTCCAACAGAATCCTTTGTACCCCTTCTCTCTCCTTCTCACATCATATAGTTTCAAATTTTCCCTCTTGCATTCCCCCATTGCCAACTCCCCATATCTTTAATAGTGTAACCATAAAGCTTTTCAAATCTTCTCATAGTTGACTCTATAAAAATACTGTTGAATTCTTTTCTACCCATAGCAGAGATTTAGCTATTGCATTTAGTACATATTAGCTTCTAAGTCAATATCTGGATTGTTTTACTGTTTACATTATAATTGAGGGTTTCTTCTCTATGGTTAAGGGAGGTACATAACTGGTTCCTATGGTATGTTACTATCCAATTTTTCTTGACCAATACTACTCTAGCTGATGGTTACTTGATATTACCAGGGTCACATAATTGCTATTAATGGGTTTTCTCTATAAGCCAACACTTAAGATTACCTTTGTGACACTAACAGTACTAGTGTACATTCCCAGAGAACTTGGTGTTGGGCCATTTACACTATATTGATACCCCCCTCCAAGTCAGCTGAGGTGGTCAGATCTTGGAGATGAGGCAAAGGACTATACAGTGATACCTTGATTCACAAATGCTTTTGTTTGCAAATAATTTGGTTTCCAAATAGAAGTGTTTGGCAAAGTTCTGTTTTGTTTATGAACTCTGCATCTGGTGACCAACAGGACTGCAGCCATCTTTTTTTGCAAGAACATAACTGTGGCCATTTTCCTCAGAATCATGGAACTGATTAAGTTTGTGAACCGAAGTACCACTGTAGTTAGCCCAAAATGTGGCACTGAAAAGTAACTATCTAAAAAGCTTTCTATACTAGCAACAAAGTCATTACACTATAAGCATCCACAAACCTTAGCACAAAATGAAACAAATAAAAATCCCAAGAGATGCATGAGAAGAAAAGGCAACAAAATGTCTCCCCAAATCTCTCAACTTCTCTGAAGCCAATCCTGGGGATAGAGGAGAACAGCATAAGCCACACACCTGAATTATTTGAAAGGAGGTTAGAAAACAGATCAAAGAGGCAATCAGCAGGATCACAGAAGATATAACTAAGCAGATAATGGAAGTAATAACCAAAGTGATCCAGAAGCTTTCCAAAGACACTAATAAAAAATTAGCTAAGTGTCTTCGTTACTTTTCTCTCATTGCTGAGACAAAATACCCAATGCCCAAAATTAAGGCAGGAAAGGTTTATTTAGCTCACAGTTTGTAGGAGTTTCAGTCCATACTCAACTGGCTCTAAGGCAGAGCTGCACATGGCAGAGGGCAACAGTTCATAGTGGTGGAAGACAGCAAAAGCAACAAGAGCACAAAGGGAAGGGCTGGGGATGTAGCTCAGTGGCACAAGTGCCTGCTTGGCAAGAGTAAGGTCCTGAGTTTGATCCCCAGTACAACAAAAAAGAAAAGATTTACAAATGCCAGGCAAATGGGCTTAACATTTAAGGCTAGGGATGTGGCTCAGTGGTGGGGATTTTGCCTTCCTATACACAAAGCCCTGAGTTCGATCTCCAGTACTACCAATAAAAAAAAAAACAAAAAAAAAGATTTTTGAGCCCAGTGTGGTAGTGCATGCCTGTAAGCCCAGCACTCAGGAGGCTGAGGCAGGAGGATCATTGTGAGTTTGTGGCCAGCCTGGGCTACAAAGTGAGCTCAAGGCTGGCCAGAACTGCATATCGAGACCCTGTCTCAAAAAAAAAAAAAGAAGATAAGCAGGCCTCTTTTCTTCCTTACATTGTATGCTGTCTCAGTGCCCTCACCGTCTAAGTGCCTTCCTCTTGCACACCTCAGGATGAATACCAAAAACATTCTAGAGCAGGAATGGCATGTGCTTTTCACCCCAGGATGTAGAACTGCCAAGTCACTTAGCCAAACCTCTAGACTCCTCAAGTTGACACAATGCATCAACCATAAAACTAAGCTAAACAAAATTATACAAAACATTAATGACCAGTTTAGCAACAAAAGAATGAGAGTCCATGAAAAGGTTTAAATCACAAATCCAGGAGATTAAAAATTATGTTGAAAGTATGAGCAGCAGAAGTCACCAGCATAGGAACAGAATTTCAGAACTAGAAGACAGTGATGCCTTCAGAAACCAACTACTCAAACCAACAAGTGAACATGAAAAATGGATCCAACAGCTAGCTAGTCAAAAACGACTAAGAGTAATTGGAATAAGTAAAAAATCAGAAGACAACACAAATAGCATAAAAAAAGACTCATATAAAGGGCAGAAAACTCCCCAGATACAGGAAAAGAAACAAGCATCACAAATAAGTGAGGCATATCGAACTCCAAATAGCCATGACCAAAAGAGAACTTCACTATACTTTTAGTACCAGAAACTTATCACAGGGACAAAATCTTAAATGCTGCTAGAGAAAGCCGCAAATCACATGTAAAGGTAAACCCATTAAAATTCACAAGACTTCTCAACACAAAATTAAAGGCCAGGAGGGCTTGAAGGGAAATGTTTCAAACCCTAAAAGATAAGTTCCAAACCTGATTGATGTATCTCGCAAAACTTTTCTTCATAAATGATGGGGAGATAAGGTATTTCCATGACAAGGAACACCTCAAAAAATTCATGATCACCAAATCAGCATTACAAAAAAATTTGAAGGATATTACTAGAAAGAAACAATAAAGCCAACAATGTAAGTAAAAAAGAATAAATATACCTGGTGGGATGAGCAATTAAGCAAAAAGAGAAAAAAAGAAAATCAGCAACAGGAAAATAATGCAATGACAATAAGTCATCAATATGTTTCAGTAATAACTCTCAAAATGAATAATTTCAATTCCCCAACCAAAAGACACAGATTGGCAGAATTGATCCATAAACAAAATCCAATGATATGCACCATATGAGACACATTTAATTTAAAAAGAAATTCACAGATTAAAGATCAAAAGATGGAAACCAATATTCCATGCAATAGGTAGCTGGAAAAAAAAGTAGCAAGTAGCAATTTTAATTTCAGATAAAGTGAATTTCAAGCCAAAACTGATCAGAAGAGACAAAAAGGGTCACTACACATTGGTTAAGGGAATAGTTCAAAGGAAAGGAAAACAATTATAAACATATACACAGCCAATACTGGCATGCCCCACTTCATAAAACAAACACTAATGGACATGCAAGATCAGATAAATATCAATAAATTGTAATAGGGGACCTCAATAATACCCCAGTGTCAAAAATAGATTAACTAGAGAACTGGCCTCCAAAAGCAGAAGGTGCTGTGAGACAGACTGACCCAAGATTGCTCAAGGAATCTACTATTGACTTACAGACAAAAAACCATGTCTTGGATGGCAGCAAGACTCCACCCAAAAAGAGGAGTAGTGGGTATGCAAATCTAGACAAAGGTGGCCAGTGACTACCCAGAATACACTTGGCCTTTCTCAAACAAAAACTGTTAACATTTTCAACATCAGCCCAAGTGTCGGTGGCTGCCACCACATGCTCAGCTAGCTTAATGACTTCATCCCTAAAGTTTGGGGAGCATGCTTGGGTCACATGGCAGGCAAAATGGTCACTCTGACCCACAGGAAGACGAGAGGCTGGCCACGTGGAAGGCAGTGGAGGCTCCTGCCCATGCTGGACCATCCCCCCACTTGAGTTTCCAGCTACCTGCAGTCACATGGAAGTCCCAGCTGAACCCAATAAATCAAAAGAAATAACACATCTTTGTGTTTCATCACTAAGGTTTTTCTTTTGTTCCCAAGTTCTAGTGCATGCTAGGCAACTGCCTTGCCACTGTGCCACACCACATGCCCTCACCACCAAGCTTTGGGGTAGATTTTTATACAGCAACAGTTAAATCACTATAGCAGATGGTGATCTTTCAGAGCACTGTGAGATCCATTTGCTGGGTGGGAACAGCATACGAAGTAGAGGAAAGTAGAGCAGAAAACATAAGTACATTCCACACCTAGAAATATTTTACTTCTCCATTGCTGTGTAATAAATCATCTCCAAGCTAATGGTGAAAAGTAACCACCACTTACACATGCTCGTGACTTCCTGGGTCAGAGGCTTGGGCAGGTGCCCTGAGGCGGCTTGTCTTTGTCTCCCATACAGCCTCATTAGGGAAGCTCCCTTGGTTGAAAGCTGGGGCTTTGGTTCTGACTGTGGGGTAAGTGCTCTTTTTTTCTTTCTCAATAATGTCTCTGGGGCTGGCATATTTGTTAGGTTCCTCACTGACATGTTTGGCAGGTAGACTAGAAGATGGCAAGAGCAGCTGTGGATGGCCACCAGGCAATACTCTCTTTCCACAGTCGACATACAGCTAGCACAGGTTTCCTTCCAGCACAGTGGCTACGGGTGTCAGGACTTACTGGGTGGCCTGTTCCTTCACAGCAAGAGTTCCACAAAGCCCAGGTGGAAGATGCAGTCTTAGGATGTAGCTTCAAAAGTTTCTAAACACTGTATCTACCACTGAGCTATATCTCCAGCCCTTTACTTTTTGAGACAGGGAATACTAAGCCGGCCAGGCTGTCCAGGGTATTGCTAAGTGGCCAGGTTATCCCTCAGAATTCAGAGTGGGTGGGATTACAGGCACATGCCACTGATCTCAGCATACAATATTCTTTTGGTCAAGCAAATCACTAAACCAGGTTCAAATTTTAGAAGATCTTGTAGTTGGAGTTTACAAGGGAATGGATTTAATACAGGACATATAATTTATAGGATTATTTTATAATACTCAAAGAGTCAAATGCAAAAGAGTGTGCTCCCGCACTGTCCACACAATAGAGACCCAAGCTGAGGGCTTGAATCCCATGGCAACGTCCTCCACAAGTCCAGCTGATGACCTAGAGCCCATAGCAATGTCCTCCACGAGTCCAACTGGGGGCCTAGAGCACATGACAATGTACCATAAAAGTCTGTATCAAGGATCTGCACTGGGAAGGCCCAAAGGTTAATGGTGGAAGCTAGAAAGTCTGTGCCAGTGGGATGAAGGATCTGTACTGGAGCTGGAAAGCAATGCTCAAAGTAAGGACCAGAGCTTCCTCTAAAACAACTGCAGCCATCCTCAGTGACAGTGAGGACCCAAGCTCCTCTGATAACAGCTGAGTTTGTATGAGGAAAACCAGCGCAACAAGTTTCTCCGGAAGAATCAACAGCACACCGTCTCCCCCTCAGGCGCCAGGAAGTGATGCTCAAAGGACCAGAGTTCCTCCAGAGTGAACTGCAGCCATCCTCAGCAACCAAGAGGTCCCCAGCTCCAACGATAACAGCCGAGCTTATATCAGGAAAATCAGCACAACAAGCTTTTCCAAGAGGATCAACAGCACCACCTATTCTCCACTTCTCCTTTTTATGCTGTTGGCAACAACCTTCAAGTGGGCCTTCCACACCCAGCACCGCACTGACTCAGTTCGGCTGGGTGTTACAAGTTGACCATTAGTTAATCCACCGCAAGAGAGATAAATTGACTCCACTTTCATTGAGCAGAGTAGCTAAGAATTTGCAGTCCATGTTAAGCCGGAGGTTCTTCATGCAGCTCATCAAGTCTAGGATGCCATTTCTTGTATGCAGCATCCAAATTTCAGAAACAAACATGTTAAAGAATAATGATAGAATTTATGAAACATAGGGGGTACATACTAGGCTGTGATGTAAAATGTTCCTGGTGTACGATGTAGTCTTCTGAAAGCCTGAGCCAAGATGCAGTACTTGCAGACATCTAAAGGCTAAGACAATTTATATCCATTTTTTTTTGGCACTGGGAATTGAACTCAGGACCTTGTGCTTGCCAGGCAAGCACTGTGCCTCTAAGCTATATCCCAGGCCCAAGACAGTTTATAATAAGAGAGGTTTTCCCTACACTATATTTTTTTTCCATCATGGAAAATTCCATACTCAAAAGTAAACAAATATAGATGGGCATGGTGGCACATAGCTGTCATCACACACTCAGGAGGCTGAGGAACAAGGACTGAAGAGAGTTCAAGGTCAGCCTGGGCTACACAGTGAGACCCTGTCTCAAAAACAACAAAAAAGACTAATAAACCCTCATGAATCTATCACCTGCTTTCAATTATCAAAAGCACACGATAGATGTTGCTTCGTCTATGTCCTGAGATGTCCCTCTAGACATCATATGAACTCATCTGTGAGGATCTTGCCAGTGAGGAAATACATACAGCCTGTTAAGTGCCTTTCTCACAGTACCTAACATGCCTAGAAATAAACATTTACAGCCCTGAATACCTGAAGTAGTGAACACAGATTCAACCCAACTTCGACTTACCTCTGCTAGGAGGAGAGGGAAGTGTGGGGCATGCTATAATTTTCATAGATCACAAAGAGAAGCCAAAGACAGGACCTAATGGGCAAATCCAGAGAACATTGAACATATTAAGAGTAATACAAAGTATTACTTAATTGAACATATTAAGAGTAATACAAAGTATTCCAAACAATTCTCCACAGACTGGGGAGGAGGTAGGAAGAGAAGGCAAGCATGGCTGTTATGTATTTTTACTTTAAACGATAGTCATTTTACTTTAACAAAATGGAGCTGGGAGTATAGCTCAGCGGTATAGCATCTGTCTACCATGCACCACCCCATCACACACACTCTAGTAGGGTGTTGAAGACTGATGATTAAAATCTCTCCAACCCTATAGGTTTTGAAATGTGACAGTAGCTACAGTACCAAGTTACACTGCTTTAATTTTATGAGATCATTCTGCCCACCTGAGGAACTGTGGCATCTAAGGCAAAGTCCCAAGTCATCAACTCAACTACTCCCCATGAGTAAAAAAACTGTGCTCCAATGTTTTTCTGAAAGCAAAGGGCAAGACCTGTTTAAGGATTCATACTCAAATGACAAGGAGCTGTTGCTGAAGGTTCACATGAGAAAAGCGAGGCTCCCATTTAACACAAGGTGATTTGCACTGGTTCCTTGAAGCTGAGGAACAGTCCGCATGTAGATTCGTACCGTATGATGCATGAATTAAGCAAAATCCCAGCCCTCGGTGTGCGCAGATTTCAAGTTCTGCATCTGGATGCGGCCCAGGAGCTTGGCTTGTGCTGTGGTGCTGGGGCCAGAGAGGGGCTGGGTGGAGGAGATGCCTCAAGGCACTGCTACAAGCTACAAGAGGTGAGGACTCTCCTGTAGAGCCCCCAGAGGAATTGACTGCTCTCTTCTGCCACCTTCTTCTACTCCATGTTCCTGAACTGTGTGCCAGGTGTAACATGCATAGAAAATTGTCCTCAAGTAGCACCATGGGTCCTCTGTACTCATGGGTTCCACATTTCCACATCCAAAGAGTCAACCAACTTCAGCTTGAAAATATTTCTTAAAAATTTGCAACTGAGTCAGGCTTGGTGATGCATGCTTGTAATCCCAGCACTGTGAAGCTGATGCAGGAGGATCCCAAGTTCAAGCACAGGCTAGCCAGTTTAGCAACTTAGTGAGACCTTTTTAATCTCAAAGATTAAAAAGGACTGGGGATATAGCTTACTGTGAAGGCCTTGGGATCAACTGCCAGTACTGGAATTTAAAAAAAACCCTTGTTTTCTTTTTGTGTCTGTACTGAACACATGCAGATGTTTTTCTTGTCAGTGTCTCCTAAGCAGCAAGCAACTATTTCCACAGCATTTCCACTGTATAAGTGTAAGATATCCAGAGATGACTTAAAGCACATATGCAGGCTCTATGCAAATACTACGCATTTTACACAAGGGCCCAAGCAGTCATGGGTCTTGCTATCTTTTCTCCATGGATACTGAGAGGTGGCTGTAAGGCAAAATCACTGACTACGCATTCTCACTAGGGAAATAAGGCCAGGAAATGAGGAGACATAAAAGCATCTGAGTTATCTAAATGCATTAAGTGATATGTGGGTGTTGAGAATAGCAGCAATAGCACACTGGGTTACCAACCATCTACCCACCCAGCACCCACCGACACACCACGGAATGCAGGAAAGACTGGCCTCTTCCCCATGCCCTGCATCCCATTCAGGAACAGACAGACTTTGCAGGGAAAAAAGTAGAGAACAAAACCTCAAACCCACAATTACTTAGAGCAAACAGCAACTTTATCACATCAGCTGCCTGAACAAAAGGCTTGCAAACAGTGGGAAGAGTCAAGCTTGTCAGTGTCCCAACCCCAAACGGACTAGGGCACTTTCCAACCTGGTCTAACCAGGCTCAAGCTCCAGCAGGACCCCATCTTCTCTTTGCTGATGGTTGCAATCCTACACTTCCATTTTCCAGCTTTCTATCAGTTCATTTCCATAATGTACCTTCCAGACAGTGACAGTGCCTTCAGGGAACCAGTCTTGAGCAGGAACAAAAACAGCTGTGGCCAACTTTTAAAAATCATGGCTTATTCACAGAACTCTTTATTGGCAGTGGAAAATGCTTCAGTACTTTATTGAAAGAAAGCAATAAATAATACTGTGATAAAAATAGTTCAAAAGTAGACTGTACACTTTGTTACATAATCAGGAAGTTCACAAAAGATTAATAGAAAAACAGAACAGTAACAATGAATTGTACAAGTGAATTGAAAGCAGAAACCAAATGTAAAAAGACATGCTGCTTCTACCTATGTATCAGTTGCATAATAAATAATGCACCATGATCTGACTCCTTCCTTCCTGGCTTTTTAATATGCCATTTAAAAAGTAAAAGTTACACTTGCTACTTGCACAATCCAAAATGGCTATATCATCAAAATCTAAAAATGTATGACTAGGTTCATTTTTAAGCATGTTTACAAACAAATGTAAAAAAGATGACTTACATATGAAAAATAAGGCCTTTATTAGAGTTGCACAACTTTATTTTCAGGGTTTCCTGCCTTCATCTGCTCATGCAGTGATGCCTGTGAGATGTGAGCACAGTGCTCAATGATTGGTCCTCGAAGAACAACTGGAGAGCACCTTCCACCTGCTCACAGGAGAGAGGCAGCAAGAAGGTGCCAGGCTGGGGCCGGCCCCCTGGCCACTCTAGCCCTGCTGAGAGCAGCTCCCAGCTGATGGCTTCTGGTCAAGTCTCTGAAGACAAGCTTCCCAAGTCCAGAGACAGATGAGGAAATGGGAACCAGTGCTAAGGGAGGTTTTTAGTGTTCTGGTGTAACTGTTCAGTCCCAATTTTATTAGACGCTGATTTCTTGCTAGAAAAAGTTCAGTTAAGGTCAGTCAACCTTAAAATATGACAATAACTGCTTGGAATTAAGTCTGCTTATTTAAAATGATTGATGTAGAGCTAGGTGAAGGATAATGCACATTGCTTGTGTCATGACGATTTTATAAATGTAGTAAAATCCTTTTTTCTGTCATGGCTTATCATTAAAAAATTAAACAGTGATAATTACAATAAGTGCATAATTTACAAAAGCCCTATATTTGTTCATAGGATTTATACATACAAGCATTACAGTACATTCATTTGAAAGACTAAAATTAGGTATAAGAACATGAATTGATTCAAGAGGATATTTATAGCCTGGATATACATGAAAAAGTAAGTAACTATATAAATGAAAAGTCATAAGTTTACATAAATATAAGAAACATTAAATTCTAAAATATTTTCTCTATGGTATTCATGAATTTTTCACTAATTAAAAACTCTGTAATAAAATATCTTAGGGTCCATATAACAAGTATTAACAGATTAGAGATTCCACTGAATTCAAAAATGTAGTCTCTGTTGGATTCAAAATGCTGCATAATCATCTGTAGAAGTAGTGTGGGTAAACTGGAAGATAAAAACAAACAAAAAGCCTTTCTTAATACAAACCACCTGGAAAAGGATCGTGAACTCAAGACACGAATGCTGGGTCCCATTCCCCCAGGCCTCCTGCCTCCTGCCTCCTGCCTCCTGGAGCACCACCAGACAGAACACCAAGGACTACACTCACTAAGCAGAGAGCTCCTTCACTGTCTAGATTTTGCACCAGTTCTAAAAGTTAAAATTAAAAGAAAAGACTACAGAGCGGATATCAGATTCCAGCTGAGGCATTAAACCTGAGCAGAGTAGACAGAGCTCCAGCTGGGGTTCTGAACACGGATCAGCAGCACCTCTGCTGTCAGTTGAAGCTCCAGACCACTAGGACACAGGTGAATCACCAGAGCCCCAGGCCTGGCAATGCAGCTCTGTGTTTAAAATGCAATCTCTCTGCTGTGCACGGTGGCACATGTCTGTAATCCCAGTATGCCCAAAGGCTGAGGCAGGAGGATTCTAAGTCTGAACTCAGACTAGACAATTTAGCAAGACCCTGCCTCCAAAAAAAGGGGAGGGGGGCTGGGAATATAGCTCAGTGGAAACACCCTGGGTTCAATCCCCAGTACAAGTGTGTGTGTATGTGTATGTATGTTTATAACAAACCAAGTTTAGGAGTTGTGTACCACTGTGTACAAAATGGAAGAACTGCTCCCCAACCCCAGGCTCTGGCCTCCTGGCATCAGTTAGCTGTTGGCTGAGTGGGGCTTCCTTCCCTCAGCTGCTGCTCTCCTCCCCATCCCCTCAAGTGAGCAGGCATTTTCAGCTTTAAGGAAAAAGTGGAAATACATGTTTTTCCTTAAAAATTGGAGGGCACAGGGAACAGGGAAAAGATAGGTAAAAAGAATTAAGATGTGTTATATATAGGTACCAACGCCCCTTGATGAATTTAAGTACAACAAACATGTATTAATGGAAAAAAAATAAAAATGAGGACACACTGACCTCTTTATGATCAACTGTAACTCCAAAATCACCTTAATGGGTACAAAGCTAGTATGTCCATAATTTTAGAATTCCCAATTTTTAAATTCTCATGGTCTAAGCCCATACTCCTAGCTATGTTACAGCTTCACACTACTAACAGCTGTACCAGGGACGATCTCCAGGGATTGCGCTGCTCTCTACTCACCAACAGGAGGCTTTAGCAGGAGTAAGTCCTGACTGTAGCAGAATCCAACCTCTGTGTTCCTGATACACTGCCTGTTCCGACAACCACGAGAGGAAGCGTGCAAACACAGCGTGCAGTTAGTTTTAACACGTCACACGGGGCACAGGTAAGACACACATCTCCACACCTACAACGGTACCTACTGAGGGGCCCTAAAGGTGCCTGGTAGAGGGAGGGAGAAGCCATGGCAAGAACATGAGGGCTGCCCAGAAGTGATTCTTCCACCACCCAAGCAGCCTGGGGACACTGGCATTTAACCTAAAATAGTAATAGAGGACCCTATGATATGAAAACAATTTCAAGGTGTACATATACATAAAGGACAACCACTCTACATGGTTACTCTATCTCTTTAAGCCGTGCGTTTATATACTAGCTGGACTTCTCCTTCTTCTCTAGAGCTGTACCTCCAAGAATGAAATGGGGTCAATCAACAGCCCAGAGAAGAAGAGGGAAAGCCAGCTGCCCTGCACTCACTGCTCTCACTGGTGAATCACAGAAGAGTCAGAGCCGCAGGGGCCATGACCAGTACAACTTCCCTCAGAATACTAAAGCTTGTCTCAGTTTCTACAAAAAAGAATGGAGAACACTGACAGAAGGGTTCTTGTTTGACAAACACTGGGTGGCTAAACAGGTAAGTCTACCCTGTCACAAACTGGGTAAAGAGCTTTCGACATCTTTAGCAGGTATTTGTGCTTCCAGTTGTACAGTATTTGTTTTCCCACAGGAATACCAGGAGTAGTAATGTCCTGCTCCACAGTTCTAGAAAAGACAGACAGCTGGTTGTGCTGGTGAGATTGGGCAATCATTGTAAACCTTCATTCTAAAGTCTAAGAGACCTGATGAAATTTACCTTACACTGACTTTCAGGTCACTGAAAACAATCTTCCTTACCAATGTGGGCATAGTTGCCTTCTACATAATATATCCCCTATACCTTTTTCTAGTTTATTTTTAATCTATTTAAACTTATCATTATGCAGGGTATGCCGGCGCATGTGTATAATCCTAGCACTCTGGGAGGCTGAGGCTGGAAAACTCCAAGTTCAAGTCCAGCCTGGACAACTTAGCAAGACCTTGTCTCAAAAATAAAAAAGCGATGGGAATGTAGTATAGTGTGAAGGCCCTGGGTTCCATCCCCAGTACCACCAAAAAAAACCCCACAACAACACCAACAACAAAAAAGCCTCCCCAGTCCCACCAACAAAAACAAAATAAGCAACAAACAAACTCATTGATACTACTCTTTATTTTTGTTTTGTTTGTTTTGTTGAAACAGGGTCTCCCTATGTAGTTCATGCTGGCCTTGAAATCATTATGTAGCCCAGGCTGGTTTTGAACTCTCAGTAATCCTTCTGCCTCAGCCTCCCCAGTGCTGGGATTGCAGGCATGTGCCACACTCAGCTATGTTAATATTGCTCTTAATGTTTAGAGAGAAAGTGTGATTCTTAATGGGGAAACAGAAATTGAAAGTAAAGGGAAAACAAAAGAGCACTGGTTTAGACTACTCAGTAGAACAATGGAAATTAAGCTGAAGGCCAAGTCACAGCTTATTTATTTATGATACAAGGTCCTACTATGTAGTACAGCCTGACCTTAAACTGGCTTTATGGCTCACATTAGTCTCAAACTCGTGATCTTCCCGCCTTAGCCTCCAGAGTGCTGGGATTAAAGGCATGCACTTCCATGCCTTCCCAACATTTGTAAGACAACAGCATGCTCCTTGAGGGAAAAAACGCTAACTCTTAAGAAGTTGATAGTTAAAAGACACATTGGAGTTTTCCCTTTGATCATATTTTTGAACTCTAACAAAACATAGCTTTTTATAAAAAGTCTTCCTGAGAGCCATCATTATCAAAAGTGTTCAGCTTAAAAAATTTTATACAAGTATACTTTTCTCTGACTTTCATATAGGCCGGTAAAAGCAAAAAAACCACTTATAGTAGGGGCCAGACAGGAAAATTGTAACAATCCCATTGGTACAGCTTATATAGCATAACCATGTGCATCAGAAAAAGAATGAATAAAGTCTTCACCTAACAGTGAGACTGTCAGCAATGACACAGGGCTCAGGACTCCATCAGCTTCACCCAGACGACTCAATCATCAAAACCACGCTGTGATGCCCATGCTACAGATGTGGAAACTGAGAGACAGCACAGCTAAATGACTTGCTTAAGGTTGTGCACCTGCTAGCACCAGAGCTGCATGTGGATCTAGTCTAGCTCCTAACCCTGTGCAGTGCCTTTTACTATGTGAGCAGGAGATCACAGCTAAGTCTGTCAGGGACCCATGGTCTACTCTTAACCAAGTGCATTCTTCCATCAGCGGTTATTGAAGGGACATCCCAACTCTCACTGGAAAGGCCATTGCCTTGCCATATGTCACTGGTAAGGGAGCAGGGCTGACCCAGTAGTTTCCACTAGGCTCTCACCTTTTTCCCTGTCCTTCTTTAGATGGCACATGTGTAAGTATATGGAAAGATAATAGTAGAGGAAAGGAAAAAGGAAAGATAGTTTGCAGAAGCTGGAAGTTGTGTGCTAAAGTTTACTTGGCCATTTTTTCCAGTGTGGGGAGAAGTCCAAGGAGCCACAGTGCAATTCTATTGGCAAGGAGGTGCTGCCTGCCACACACTGGAACCCACAGGGACATCAGCCTCAGCCCTGAGAACACAGATAGGTGCTCAGCTTTATTAGTTGGGCGAGTATGCTAAGGTTCAACCAGACAAGTTTATAAAAAATTCTATTATTATTGTTAACCATTTACAAACAAATGTTAGGGTTAATTCTGAAGCATTTACATCTGGGCATGCAACCAAACTCAGATGCTTTGTAACACATTAAATGGCCACTCTAGGTAATTATTAGCGCACACATGCTCCCAGCAAGTGGTGGGTTACATGGCCCACCACATACCGTCCATCTGCATCTTCTTTGGCTGCATAGAGGGGGAAGACATGGAAGAAGTGACTCGGAAGTTTGCAGGGAGTGTCTCGGCTGACCCAGCTGCCAGGCCGCGAATGTCCTTTGGTCTAAACTTCTTTCTCCATGAAGGTGCTCTCCTAAAGCTTTTGTCATCATCCTGGCAAATTAAAAAACAGAAAAAGTCATGGACAGACACACTCAGGAAAGATAACTGTTCTTTAGAATGATTCATAAACTCAAGATTCTTTTGGTTCAATTAACTCCTTCCTGGTGACCTTCCAATGTGCTGCTCAAATTGGAACTTCAGCGGGAAAGGAAGCATGGTGACATTCCTGTGGGGCCCTAACAGAGAAATGAGGACAGTCCTGGGCCACCAGGGATGTGATCTTCTCACTCATCATGATGTTTTGTTTCTTACTGTCGACAAAGCACTTTCCTACTATAAAAAGCATTTTTTTAATTTTCAAAATATTCAAGCTATAAATAATCCTGGCTTATGGTGGATATGCCAATAAGCACTTTACCATTAGAGTTAGCTTCTATCTTCTTTGTGAAAATCAAGTATTCTTAAAGCCCAGTGAAGAGAATTCTAATGTGTGAGAATATGTGAGCTATGATTTAGCACGAGGGGAAATTTAATATACTTCTGAAACAAACCTTCCAAACACAGGGATTGGGGCAGGACATTCACTTGTCACCAAAACACAGACTCTGATCACAGACTGCAATCTGTTCTATTATGTGAAAATTATTTTTGAGGGTTACCAAAAATTAAATAGTGGACTAGGAGTACAGCTCAGTGGTAGAGCATTTGTCTGGCATATGCGAAGCCCTATAGTGGGTTGGGGGCGCTGAAAACTTACTTCATCAAACCTTCTGTCAGTCCCCATGACCAAAAGGTTGTTAAACTCTCTTTCCAAGACAGCTCGAGCCTGAAGCAACAAAACAACAACTAAATATATTTGAAAGATGCTACACATTTCAATTTTTAAAAACAAAGACTTAAAAGACTCACATGCTTGTAACAAAATAGACAAAGACAGTGATTTGCTTATTTTGAACTATCATATTATAGATTAATTATGGAAAGAGAGTACTAGTTGTCAAGGGTTAAGTTTTCTCTCCATTCAAAGGAACAACTAAGTATCTATATTATAAACATGTTAGAACTGAACACCGTGACTAAGTGGGCACAGGGACAGACTCTGGTGTCACCTGTGTGTTCTGTGTTGGGATCTGTAACAACAGTGCCAGTGTGCTGAAATCGAAGGTTTCATCTAAGGCCAGAAGTGCACCGTGAACACCACTCTCTATGAGATTGTTTGCATATTCTTTAAGGCCAATGGATAAGATCCAGCGAATCACTCGATCATTGCTCCAAACAAGCACATCTGTGAAAGAACAAAACAACTGTAAATGCGGCTTCAAAAAGCCTCTTCATCACACACCTCCCATAACGCAGGAGAAAGATTTCTACTGTGGATCCTCATACTTCAGTCCCTGAAAACAGACTCCATCCCCACAAGTACTGGTGGACACAGCACCTAGACACAGGTATTTTGGCTCTGCCCCATTGTAACAAAAACTTTCCTCTTAGGATTCCTCCCCTAGTGAACTCAGGGGTCACAATAAGATTATGTATATGATATACTCAGGGAACAAAACAAGATGATTGATTGGGGATGAAGTTCAGTGGCAGAGCACTTGTCTAGCATGCACAAGGCCTGGAGTTCAATTCCTAGCACTGCAAAAAACAAAGAACAGGTTAAGGGTCCAGAGTCCAAACGCAGAAGGATGTAAGAACCCAAATACCTATCATGTAGGAGCACGTTTCCTGCATAGACCCCAGAGTCTCCTAAAATACTTTTCCATCACGAAAGGAGAGACACCATGACAGTTCAGATAGCTTGTTCAGGTCAACACAAACCCTTTGCTTCTAATCTTGAAGCTTTGGTTATGTTAAACATCTTAACATATCTCTCATTTTAAAAAGACAGAACCTTAAAGACATTCTCTAGCATACCAGAGACTGTGGAGACCTTATCTAGTGCAAATAAATTATTACTTTGCTCTATTAGAGACCTAAAAATAGGCACTCCAGAAATATATGATAACCAATCCTTTCAAAGACAGCTTTTGTCAACCGAAGAAATATGTAGAACAGATACAGAAAACAAACAGATTGATGTATTTCATTTCTGATCTTCTTTTCTACATAAACCTCAACCTGTTCTGTTTTTTTTTTTTTTAGTGCTAGGAATTGAACCCCAGGCCTTGTGCATGTTAGGGAAGTGCTCTGCCACTGGGCTACCTCCCCAGCTAATCAATCATCCTTTTATTTAGAAAAGGACATCAGAATGAGGATGAAAATAACACTCACAGAACCATGGTGCCATCTGAGTAAATCAACCATGGAAAGCCTGACACAGTGCCTGATACTACTCACTATTCAATAAGCCTTGCTTCTTCTCATCATTGTAGTGCTCTTAGCAACTTCTAACAATTCTGGGAGATTCCCTTGAGCATGATGTTCAGCACTGTATGCAGAGGGAATGCCTGTCTCTGTCATTTTGAGGGGTGCTGCCATGCCCTCTTACACTTTCTGGCCTGTTTCTTATTGACATGTCTTTCCCTTGCCCATAGGATACTCTGTTCCTTCTTCAAGGACTACAATTCCAATTATTAGGGATGCTGCAGCAAGAGGATTACAAATTCAAACCCAGACCAGGCAACCTAGTGAAGTCCTGTCTCAAAAAAATGAAAATTAAATTTTAAAAATGGGGGTGCTACGCTGAAGGTTGCCTGGCCTCTCCCTCCCTCTGGGAGCAGAACTGCAAGGTGCTCTGTGTGCTGCCACAGCCCTTAGAGAAGACCCCAAAGACGTGGTTATTTTTATTTTCTTTTTTGTCTTTTTGAGACAAGGTCTCGCTATGCAGTTCAGGCTGGCCTTGAGCTCACTTTGAAACCCAGGCTGGTCTCAAACTTGCAATGATCCTCCTGCTTCAGCCTCTCGACTGCTGGGATAACAGGCATGCGCTAGCATGCCCAGCTCAGAGCCACCCAGTAAGCAAGAGGCAGTGGCTTGTTTGCCTTGCTCTGATCTAATAGCATCGGACAGCATCTCTGAGAGAGCATATACAGTGTATAACAACAAAAGGAAAACTACATGGAATAATGCCAGCCCCAAGATGGGCAGCCTACAGACTGAGATAAGCACACACTTCCTCAGGGCACTCCTTTCATTCCACCCTTTTGTTATCAGGCCAGTTGTTTCCACTTAAAAGTCTTCCCTGATTCTTTTTTTTTTTTGGTGGTACTGGAGATGGAAGCCAGGGTCTTCTTCATGCTAGGCAAGTGTTCCATCACTGAGCAACATTCCTAGCACCCCTCCTTTTAAAATCTAGTTTTAATTTTTTGAGACAGGGTCTTGCTAAATTGCCAGGTCTGGCCCTGAACTTGTGATCCTTCTGCCTTAAGATCCCTAGTAGCTGGGATTGCAATTGTGTGCCACCATTCCCGGCTAAACGTGTGGTTATTTTGCTTTTCTTTTTGCAGTACTAGAGATCAAACTTAGGGCAATGCAAATGCTAAGCAAGTGCCTTACCACTAAGCCTACGATTTTTTTTTTTTTTTGAGGTACTCGGGAATAAACAGGGCTTTTGCACTGAGCTATATCTCTAGCTTTTTATAATTTTTATTTTGAGAGAAGGTTTTACTAAGTCTAAGTTGCCTAGGCTAGGCTTGAACTTGTGATTCTCCTGCTACAGCCTCCCAGAGTGCTACAATTACAGGTATGTGCCACTGAGGCTGCTTCGCAGGCAGCAGGCATGTGCTACATCCGTCAAGCATAATGTACTTGCCTTTTATTTCATTCTGACTTTCTTCTCTTTTTCTTTCCAGTTCTTTTCGATCATAATTTAACCTTCGTAGGCACATAATCCCACACTGGAAGCTGTTTCTATTTACAAAAATAAGAGATTATTTAAAGGTGGCAACTGTGAAAAGTCTCTTGGTTCATTAGTCAGAATCATTTGCACTAACTCACCTGTGAAAACTGTCAACCATTTTCAGCTGCCCTCGCAGGTCTTTCTTGGTCAGATGGTCTAGCATCCGGGCATCCACAAGGCACTCCATGAAGTAGCTGCGGTACTGAGGAAGGCCCAGGCTGGGTAGCCACTCGTTGCCAATCCACTCGTGGTTCATGTCCCCATATGCAAGTGTCTGGTTTCAATAAATGGGTGACATCAGTTCAGATTTTTAATCTAGATGATATTCTCAAAGGCTAAATTAATGACAACACCGCTCTTTATAATTTCCAAATAATTTGGTCTCCCCATTCCTATCTTTCAAATTTTTTAAAGTTTTAATACAAACAGAAATCATATCATTAAAGTTTTATGACTCATTTGTGATAAATTTATTTACCAAACTACAGTAAAACCATAACTGATTACAATTCCCTTTCTGAAATGGTTTTTAATGCAATAATATAAGAACAAAGAACGATCACGACTCATGAACAAGTTTGAAGAATCAATTCAAATCATTAAAATCAACTCTGGCTGGTTTTGATTTTATTTTTAATACTTTGTTTTCCTAAATGACAATTTGGTGTATTTGAAAATCAGTGAAAATAAATTTAAAGAGATAAACCAACAACTAATAAGACGGAATATAGAAACAGAAACACACAATTAAACTTGGAAGACTTCAATGTTCCCCTCTTAATAACTGGTTGAACAAGCCAATTTTAAAAAAAAGAAAAGGAAAAAATTCAGGAAGGATATAGACTGAAATAATACTATCAATCAACCTAACCTAGCTATATCTTACAGAATATTCCACCCAACTTTTTAAGACAGAAGTCCCACTACATTGCCCCGGCTTGAGCATAGTAGTGGCTACCCATCAGCACTCCCCGTGCAAGGAGGTCCCACACTGATGCCAATCCTAGTGTAAACACTCAAATGTCATAGAACATTATAGCATCCAACTTCTGGGCTCAGCCAACCTTTGTGCCTCAGCCGCTTGAGTATTTGCAACTACAGGGGTGCATCACCACATCTAGCTTCAGGATGTATTTTTTTGGTTGGGTATGGTGGTGCATGCCTGTAATCCCAGCATTCAGGAGGCTGAGGCAGGAGTACTCTGAGCTTCAGACTATCCTGGACTACATTAAAAAAATGAGGAATCATGTCCAATGTGTTTATTGTCTCAGGAATAGGCTGGTTTAACAACTGACAGGGAAAAAAAACAATGAAATCTACACATATCAAGAGAAAGACAAAGAAAGCCATAACATCTCATAGTATCTCAATCACATGTGACAAGATCCACTGTTCATTTATGAACTCTCAGCATTCTAGGAATGAAAGACAACTGCCTCAATCTGTTAAGGGCCATCTACAAAAAGCCTGGAGCTAACATCTTCCTCAGCAGTGAGGTGCTGAATGTCTCCCTGAACAGAAAGAAGCAAAGGGGGTGTCCACTTTTGACTGCTTATGTTCGGCACTGTGCTGGAATCCTGACCACTGCAATGGCAGGAAAAGAAGGTCTCACAACTTTTTTAAACAATGAGTGAGAAATACACCACTCTGGTAACCACTAAGATACCTAACAGTGCTACCACGACTCAGTCCTTCAGTCTTTATTCTCATGGGCCTGGTATTCATGGCCTGAATATTTGATGTTTTCTGGCCTGCTGACTGTATCTTTCAATAGGCAGAAGAAGGAAAGAAATTTTCCAAATAAAAAATTGTGCAGAAGTAAACACTTTGTATCTCTGTTTACTCAATATATCCTCTGACTATTCTTTTGCAGTCACTGAGAATATGGATTCTAGCAGCTCAGACTTTGTTTCAGGGAGCACCTCCTCCTCTCCTGGGCTGCCAGCACTGCCTTCTGAAGAAGTGCGCAAAGGGACCTCATGCTCCAAGCATGGGCAAGTCACCTCCAGCCTCAAGCTCAGTAAAATGTGAGCTCCATGAGGGTGGGACTGCAGCCATCCTGCTCACTGATGGCTCCTGAAGGTGGCACAGTCTTCACACACAACTGGTCTTGTCTTGTATCTGTTAAGCAAACAGTGCTGATTACACCTCAGTGTTTTTTTCCCAAGTTTAAATCTCCCCTTAGGAATTAAACCACTCAGTGCCAGCACAGGGAAAGCACAATGCACAGCTCTGTCCTGGTGGCTCCATCTGGGAGATGATGGTGGGAAAGTGCACCAAGCTTCTGCTGGACAGTGCATGTGGGGTAAATCTGGAATCTCCTGCATTGTCCCTTCTTATACTTTCACTGCAAAAAGCAAATGCTAAGCTTATTTAATGATACTTCATGCCTCTGATGCTGGCTATTTTATATCAAAGTGGTGACTATGTTCTACTTTGCCATGTTAAATATATGGAAACTTAAGTAATTATGAAATGCACTGTTTAATTCACTGATGGTCACTATTGGTCCTATAAAGAGATCTCCAACTTGGTTAATTTAGGTGATTTATCTGGAGGCACAGGGTACCTAAACCCAGACAGGGAAATCCAGTTAGTAGCTACTCTCTTCCTTCTTAATTTCTAAACTTTTTATATTTTTGAGACAGGGTCTTAGTATGTAGTCCAGGCTGGCCTTGAACTCACTATGTAGCCCAGGCTAGCCTCAAATTTGCAGCAATCCTGCCTTAGCCTCTCAGGTGCTAGGATTATAGATGTACGCCATGGTGGCTGGCCTTTCTTCCTTTTTAAACAAACAACAAACAAGACAAGCAACCAGGTGCTATAACTGAGTACTCTTTAGAAGTGCAGACAGAAACAACTATTTCAAGCATCATCTTATAATCAAAAAAATTCTAAAACTGGAAGTTACTTATGCTTGTTTTCAGATGTATGCAAACTCTTCTGAGCCCCTGAATACTGTGCCATTGTGAAAAGCTCAAGAACTGCAAGTCCCCTGGGAATGCACTGTGTCCACCAAAGGCCCACAACAGCTGAGGGAAGCTGGGAATTTAATCAAGTCATCTAAATGCAGAGGCCGCAAAATGACTGGGGCACAGCTTTCTGTGAGGTGAAGAATTAGGAAGCTGAAAATTTCAATCTCCATGAAGTGGTAACAGGCTTAATTTCTAAGATCCAAAATCAACACAGCAGTAGGACAGTACTTACTAAAACACCAATACAAAGACACAGAAGAAAGGCCCTATGCCAACTTTAAGGTTTGGAAGTATATTTCGTGATTTTCTCATCTGTGGACCTTATACCTAAAACTAACCTAGCAGGGAGCTACAGGTACATAATCTCAGGAGCTGCCTAAGCCAGGAAACTTTGCATAAAAGATTCTATTAATAAATAAAGCAACCTATGTTAATTAAAAGTAACTATCATGACTCCATACAAGAAATGTTCAAAATTGTCCATGAGACGTACTCTTTAAACCTGTGCTTTGCTTGACTAATGCTTCAAGTCATTAACAATACCATGAGTAAATTAAGGTGCGAAAAACATACACTAAAGCAAATCACACAAGTTTACATGCTCAATTGCTTTTTATTGCTACAGAATGAAGAAATATTATAGAAAGACTCCAACCTGAGCCCAGCTTCCCTCCTCATCTTCCTGATGTTAGGTGGTTAGGAATGAAAAACAACATAACTATTAGTATTAGTGAGCTTCAGTAGTGCAAGCAAATTAACTCTGCAGGGAACATGCATCTTTGACTGAGTGAAAAATGTTCAAAATATGAAGCATCATGCAAAACTCATGCAAAACCAAGAATTTCCACTTCCCATGCAAGGAGCAGACTTTTTCCATGCCAAGCAGACTCGTAAAGGAGAAAGCTGGGGTTAGGCAATCACAACAGAGTGCTCAACTGAGGTCTCTCCAAAAGGAGACGCAAATCACATCTTCTTGAAATGGGGCAAGTCTACAAACTAAGTTCCTGTAAAATATCTTAAAAATGCAAATTTGACTCTACCCATTAACTAATAACCTAAAAAGAATACGTATTCAAAACGAATGCAAAATGACTTTTGTTTTCAACAAAAGGCAAAGGACCCAATCAGTCTGGAGTGGCAAATACACTTTGGAGCGCAAGCTGCAGGGCTGACTGACCGTTTGTGGCGTGGCTGCGAGTGTTTCCATCTCTTCGTGCGTTAACCAGACATTTCCTGTGGTCTAAGGAGACCCCAGTGCACCAACCACATCCAGGGCAAGGGAAGCGTGACAGAGAGGAGAGGGGCACACATATAAGCCACAGGCACAGAGAAAGAGCCATGAGGCAAGGTCACTCTTTGCATATTTTCATTTCAGATGCCCACAGAGAAAATCCAAGATCATTAACACAAGCTCATCCCCTTTTAAACAATAACCACGCCTTGTTAACAGTGTTGTCAGGAACAGAAGGAGAACAACACATGATTTCCAGAGCGTAGATATCATGCTTACCAGTACGTATGAGAGAACAACACACTTTATACTTCTGAAAACTTTCTCCAGTAAAGAGTGATTCCGTATACAGTATTTACAATGGTCTAACCAACTTGGAGGTATAGCTCATGATAGGGTGTTTTCCTGGCTCTCCCAAAGCCACAAAACAAAACAAAACAAAACGCAAAAAGTAGTCTCACCCAAACACAGGCTAACAATAGGAAGCTCTCATCTGGGCCTCCTGGGGCTGTTTTCAGCGGATGACCAAAAGCCAGAGGGAGCCCAAGAGGCCAGGGCAAAGGATAGTGAGCCACAGGAGAGTCAAACAATGCAGACACCAAAAACAATGACCTGTGTCACCATCAGAGCCAGCCATGAGACTGATGGCCACCCTGCTGGGCCACTCTAAGCTCCCTAGGGGAGTAATTTCTGTCTGTACCTGATGGTGTGGAGAGTCTTCCCGATGTGAGATCCAGTCCTCACTAATAGTTAAACTGAATCATGGAAACTCCCTTTTGGAAGAGGGTTCTTAAAAGCTTTGGAAAAACCACACAGCATCCTCATTTCTAGAAAGGCCACACTAATGTGAAAACAGCTAGAGAAGAGACTGATTCTAGTTACAAAGCATTCCAACAGGAAAAGAGTTCTCTGAGCTACAGGTAATAAAAAAAGGTTTACTGTTCATTTTCTTAACTCTCTAACAAACAACAAAATCTCAACACATTTTTTGTGTCTCAAGTTACTGTGAGCTGCAGGCAGACCTTGGCCTACTACTCAGCAGTATGTGTACAAGGCTCTAAGAGTCTGTCTTCTCTCTAACACAGAGGACTGAACAGCCAAATAAAAAACCCCTGAACTCTGCAAATTAGGAGCCGGCCTGCTCTTGCCTCCTAATGACCACTAATGTTTCATCAGAATAGTTACCAGGAAGCTCTTTGAGGACGCTTCGAGACTCCCCAAGTAGAAAGCATCTGTGTGCATACAGGTAGCACTGAGCAGACACCTGCAGCTCCCAAGACAGAGAGCACCTGCTGGCCCCACAGTGACACACCAGCACGGTGCACCCAGTGAGCTCATCGTTTTTCCTCCTTTCCCTCTTTTTTGTAGGGAAAAAAAAATGTTCACTAAGAAGAGAAGATTAGAACTCTCTAGGAACCAGTTAGATTTTTGGGTAGTGACCATCCCTTGCTAGCACATCAGCTGTATTTCACAGGCACTTCTGAGTTATGTGGAAGAGCCCGAACTCTGCAGCGGACATACAAATTTACTCCTTAAGTCCTGCCTTCCTGTGAAGTGACACAGATACACTCATACAAAGAACATTGAGTACGGTCAGCACAATCCCATTTCTAGCCTAGGTACCAGAAGCCAGGTGTTGATGCCCTGGGGAATGTATGTGAGGGTTTATATAGTCCAGGACTTATCTGTACATTTTGCTATCTGTATTTCTCAAGAAAAATTTAACATTTACAGCATATAATTTCCTTAGCAGCTATCTATATACAGGACAAGTGCTAATCATTCAGTATGAACCATGAAATAGAAAATGAAATCCAAGAAATATAAAATATTACTTAAGATGTTAATTTTTCCTTCCTCAAGAGGTCCTCAGACTTATTCAGTTTTGACAAATTCATATGTAAATTTGTGACAATTTTCTATCTTTCAAAAAGGCCTCATTTTTTAAATGAGGCTTTTCTAACTAAGCTTTTATACAAGCATTTGGCACATATTCTTTGGATCACTCAATTCCCACAAGTTAGGGGTTATCTATACTTTACTGTAATTTTAAGTTGAAGCCACCCTGAGTGTGATTATGAAGCACCAGGGAAGCAATATTAGCAGGACACTGCCTTCATCGGGGTCTGCCTGCCTTCTCCCCAGAGGTTACACACAGAGCCTCTGTGAACACACCGTTCTTGATGTGGGTGGGGCGGATGGGCTGGTTAGCGACATGATCTCCTGGATGGCCAGCCGCAGCTTCAGTCTGTGCAGGGGGTTACTGATGCCAATCTCCCGCTGGATCTCTGTGTCTGACAGGGCTGACATGATGGCCCCACTTTTCACATTTGCTCTGCAGGCAGCCACATACCAGGCGGGCATCCCAACCCAGAGCTGGAAATAAGAATGAAGCATCAGAACATCAGGCAGGGATAAGAGATGTATTAACAAGTTTGCATCACAAAGCATAGCCGTACTAAAGGGATGTACCTCCAGCCATACAACCACCGTTGGCCCGTCCCACTGCGCAAATGGTAAGCCTTGCCTCCGGGCTTCCTCCAGCAACTCATGTCTGTGAATAAGACATTCAAATTAAAGAATCACTGTTATACATAAAACAAGTTAATGGAGTATTGTCTTTGAGCATTTTCAAAAGTGTAATAATGGATATTCTCATTTCCTTTCATCTTCTACAGCTTTAATGTTATTAACAGCACCCCTGTAATGCCAGTCTCATACACACTATGGAGAATGCCTGAGCAAAAAAAAAAAAAAAAGCTAGAGTTCTCTTGATTCCCAATCAAATTACCATTACTTCAATTTTAAATTAGTAATTTTTTTTTGGTACCAGGACTTGAACTCAGGACCTTGCACTTGCCAGGCAGGTGCTTGCGCCACTGAGCTATACCCTGGGCCCCACCATTATTTTATAGAATTTAAGTATTACTACCAGCTTATGAAGCCCAAGCAGAATTTGCACATCCAAAGTAATAGGACAATTAGGGGAAAACATAACACTGATTCCCTTTTTAACAGTGAAGAAAAAATGTCTAGGAAGAGGAAACCACACCTTAGTCAAGACATCAGTGCCTATCTTTGTGAGAGTCTTTTTAAAAAAGTGAGTTTTGGGCAGGTGGAGGTTTAGGGGATGTTGAGACAAGATCTTCCTATGTATGTAGCCCGAGCTGGCTTCAAGCTCTGTGTAGCCAGTCTCCCCAGTGCTGGGATTATAGGTGTGCACCACACACCAAGCTGCAATGTAGAGTTTTAACAACAAAAATGCTATCATCTAATATAGCAAACAAGTAATGGATGACAGTTTCTACTCTACACTGTTCTTTAAGTAAATAGGTACTTGATAAATTAAGTCACTGGGTCATCCTGTGGTTTAAACCCATAGGTCTCTTCTCTAGAGGGCCAGAAATCCCAACGACTCGTTCCATTGCAGAATGCATCATAAGCACAGAGCGCATGCAACATCAAGGCTGTGCTGCAGGGAAGTAGGCAAGGGAGTCTTGACGCACGCCTTGATGTGATTGGAGGTATCACACATGCTTTATTTTTAAATACCCAAGTCACAATTTTACTACACTAATGTCTCTAGAAATGATCTAACAGAGGCATGTGAAAGATTAACAGTATAAGTAGGGTAAGTCTTATTTCTGAAGTGCTCACCTACAACACTTTTTAAAAAGAGACTTAACAGCCTAGAAGGGAGGACAGCATTAGAACAGAGAGGATAGGTATGTTTAGTTTATGTGCACAAACACCCAAGTCAATCTCAGTCAGTCAGTCAGTCTGTCTCTCTTCCCTCCCCGTCTCTTTCTTTTGAAGGATGGGGACTGAACCTAGGGCTTCTGCATTAAGCTACAATTCAGCCCCATTTTTTAGTTTTGAGGTAGGGTCTCACTAAGTCACCTAGGCTGGGTCTGAACTTGTGATCACCCTGCCTCTGCCTTCCAGAGTGCTAAGACTGCAGACGTGTCATTATATCTGGCTTTTTCTTTCTTTTTCATACGGTGGTGTGGATTGAACCCAGGGCCTCACATGCGCTAAGCATCCACTCTACCACTGAGCTATACACCTCAGCACACACACCCCCACCATTCCTAAACGTTTAGGTTGTTTTTAGTTAGTTATTTTTCTACAATTATTTGTGCGGAACATTCTATAGAAACTTCAAAAGATAAATACTGGGTAATAATAGTACTGGCCTTTTCTTTTCATACTGTAAAGTCTACTACAATTAAAGTTTATGTTTCTAAGTAAAATATTTCACATAAAATTTCAACTAAGAGTTCCTTAAGTCACTCCTAGACTTGCAGAAACAATCACCAGAGAGTAACTGTACCAGAGAAGGCAGCAAATATTTTAGTATCTCAGGTGGAGCAAAAAAAATGGAGAGACTTCCTAGCTGAAACAAGTAAAACTACTCATAAAGAAACAGATCAGCAGAAGTGTGCTTATATGTACAAGAAGTAGTAGGTGATCCCAAAGACTGCCAAACCTGGCTAGAGAGTTGCTGTAACTCATTTACACAAACAAGAAAAACACACACACCCACACATGGAAGCCACAGGAAGCAGTGTAAATCAACTTCAAAGCAAAGATCTGAACTTCTGTAACATTAAGTTAAGGGTCCATTCTGGATGCTGTGTCCAGGCCAGGGAGAAGGACGACTGCTGCTGCAGGTCAGGAGGGCTTCCAGATTGTGTTCACATTCAAGTGGACTAAGTAGGTACTATGTCCTCAGTACTCTGAGATGACTTTGTCGGATTTTTAATTATTTTTTGTTAGTACTGGGGATGGAACCAAGCACTCTATCACTGAATTAAATCCCCAGCCAGTTTTACTTTATTTATAATCTTGAGACAGTTTTTCACTAAGTTGCCTAGATGGGCTTTGAACTTTGAACTCAACCTCCCTAGCAGCTTGGGTGATTAAAGGTGCATGCCACTGCACCAGCTGTAATTTTTTTTTTTTTTAGTACATATCAGACATGTACTGTGAACAAGGGACAAGGAATCCTTCAGCCCCCACTACCTGAAGCTTAGTATAAACTGCTCTGGCCTTTATTTGCACCTCCTTCCTGGCAGTGACTGTGAGCACTTAGAGATAAGCCCAGGGTCCTGATGCAGCAGTGGGAAGGGTGTGAAGGCAGTAGAACTAGGATGGTGCATCCAAAAGTCATGCGATGTTAGGAAATAAGTGCAGAGGACCCTGGCTGGGTAGTTGGCCCAAGCTCCACATACAGATAGCGACCCCTCCCCGACCAGGTAGTCTGTGAACTATGAGAATGGGCACCTAACCTTGGCTAACACTACAGATGGGCACATTAGAGCCCAGTTTTCTTGGGAGGGTGGTGGTGGTAGAATTGTTCCCAAAAGTGCACAGAGCCCCTGTGTTAAGATGCAGAATCTGGAATCTGCAGACACCTGTGGCCACCTCCACTCTGGCTCTTTGTGATGTTTGGTGATATGCACAACTACCTTCTTTTTTCATTGCATCTTGCAACTGGGTCTCTTTTGTTTGCTACTGAGAATACTTACTGCAGAACTCCATTTCTCCAAATCTCTGATGTGTTTGAACTGAATAGCTACATGGTGTTTACTCATTTGCCTGATTGCCCATGTGGGTAAGGTTACCCATCTACCCATATGATCATTTTCTAATAGGAGAATCACCTGTTTTCCCCTACTCTACTAAAACTGCAAACATAAATATGACAAAATACTTAAGCTTTAGCAACATGCTCAATTTTCTAGATAACAAGAACTCTTCTAGCCATTAGCCCCAAAGCTTCAAACAAGGTAACCAAGCTGGGTATGGTGGCATACATCGATAGTCCCAGCATGTGGGAAACTAAGGCAGGAGGATCACTATGAGTTTAAGGCCAGCCTGGACTATATATGGAGCACCCCCAACCCCAACCACTAAAAAAAAAAAAAAAAAAAAAAGGCAAACAAAAACACAGTAACCAGAGGGTAATAGGACTCTTTCTAGAATGCCTTTCTAGATCCTCTATCCACATCAAATATGCACCAAGAGCATCTCAGTGATATGCCAGTGGTCCTAGAGATTGATGTGTTGTAACCACCAGTCCCCCAAGTTTTTCCTGATATTTGTTTGCTCCCTAGGCTGTGAGACATTGCATCCCACTGCTTCCGTCTGTTGACTTGTGAGGCAAGCCAAGCTGGGGTCCTTTGCAGAGAGTGAGTGAGCACTAGACGGCTCTCCTCATGATATGGTCAGAGTTCCTTTTCTGCAGTCTCCAGCTTTTCCCATAGAATCAAACACAAGACACCAGGGTTGATTTTTAAAATATCTGCTCTAATGCCAGGTGTAGTGGTACATGCCTGTAATCCCAGCACTCAAGAGGCTGAGGTAGGAGGATTGCCATGAATTGAGGCCAGCCTGGGCTACAGAGAGTTCAAGGTCAGCCTGAACGGTAGAGTGAGACACTTTCTCAAAACAAAACAAAACAAAAACAAACAAAAAAACCCAGAAAACAAACAAACAAACAAAACACACAAAGTATCTGCTCTAATGCAAACTAATGTGGGCAGCTTTCTGCATTTAAAACTAGACACTGAGGGCTGAGTCTGGCTCACTGGCAAAGCACTTTGCCAAGGTGCTATGTTTGATCTCCAGCACCAATATACAAACACACATACACACATACACACAGTTGGAGGAGACAGACATTTTAGATTTTTTTTTTTTTTTTTTGCCATGCTAATGATGGAGCCCAGGGCTTTGAGCGTACTAGGCAAGTGTTCTACAACTAAGCTTCATTCCCAGAGCAAAATATGCTAAATTCTATGAAGGAACAGATGTATAAAATAAAGGTCATGTAATCTGTGAATTATGATACATTTTATACTTTGGACAGAAGCACAATGGTAAAGCTGTCCTTCATTCCAAGAAGCTTATGTGGGTTTCTGTGGAATAAACATTATCTAAGTGACATACAACAAGCACTTTAACGCACCAAAGTAAATATACCACTCTATTTCCATGAGACGGACACTTTTCAACCTCAGGGGTGTCTTGCACAAAGGCTAAGGAGCCTTTCTCTCATGGATGCAGCTCTGTGACACAGGCTGGCATTCCACATGCCAGTCACAGTGTGAGGAAGAGTTCCAGGGACTGGTGTCTGTTCCTTGACAAGGAATGGAAGCAACTTTTCTTACTAAACCAGAAAGATACTCTTGGGAAGCTTAGCACAGAACCCGAAGCTGGTAACACCAACACTCCACACTGTCTGATTCAGGGCTCAACACAGTAGGACTCATTATGTAGTGTGATTTCCCACAAGCAACTGCACTACAGTGCCACAAAGTAGGAAGGAGAGCACCGCAAAGACAAGGTGACTCAGAGATTGAAGTTTGGAAACTACAGGACTCTATGAGCTGATGAATGGACTCAAGTCTGGGTCTTGGTGCTCGCTGGATTCACTACTGAGCACCTCAAGTGCCAACAGAGGCCCAAATTCTTCCAGTTAAGTCTCAGAGTGTGAGACTTGCTGTCCAGCACATACACTGGGTCCTTGGAAGCCTCCCTTAGTGAAGGTGACAGTCTAGCGACTCAGCAGCCAGGAGCACACCCTACAGCCAAGTTAGGGCTGACTTTAAGAAGTACTGCATTTCTGAGAAATGTACTCTATTACATCAAGAATGCCCAAAGTTGTTAAACTGTACCCTGTATTCACACAATACTTTTCCCTCAAATCAATTATATTCAGGTTAGTTGACACATATAAAACTTACACACAACAGTCATATGACTACTTTAAAATTTTCCCTATTAACTTGCTAGTATGTTTCAGAACTCACACATGCACCCCACACATAACCACAAAGTACAGGAAAAACACCCAGTCTTAGATACCCTGCCACAGCCACAACAACATTTAGAGTCAGTGGCATAAACTTCAACCTCACAGTTCTAGAGAAATCTCCCTCATACCACATACACACATGTGCACATATACTTGTACACATGCATGCCTTGTATAAAGTTTAATCATGTGCTTGGGCAAATAATTCAAAGCCTGCCTAAGGATTCAAACACAGCTCTTGAGAGTTACAAAATAAATTTTACAACAGTGAAACATTTTGGTTTCTGGTTTTTGCTCTGATTGTGGTATAGGGGACTGAACCTAGGGCCTTATTGCATACTAGATGAGCACTCTACCACTGTGCCACACCCCCAGCAAAACAGTGAAACATATTGGAAAACTTATTTCTTCTCTTACATGAAACACAAACTTCAGAAGGCAACAGGATGGGATGACCAAGCTGTGCTGCCATGCGCCTCACTGTTTTTATTACAGTAAGTATGAGGATGTGAAAACACATTGGTAAAATCTAGGCAACACTATTTCCCTAGCATGGTTTCAGGAGGCAAAAGGACTAACTTTAAGCTACACAAAGCCAAATGCTAATTACCTAAGTTATTTTAAAACATTTTTACACAGTTCAAAGATAGCAATGCTCAAATCAGATTTTGTAGTTAAATGGTTTCTGCAAATTTCTATTTACAGAGTATTAAAGGCTGAGTATTTGTATAGAGTATCCCCATAACAGAATTTCACCTGCAATGGCATATCATCAATGGTGTGCTGGTTAAAACAGTCATTATGGCCAGGCGTGGTGGCACATACCTATAATAATAGCACTTGAGAGGCTGAGGCAGGAGGATCGCTGTGGGTTCAAGGCCAGCCTGGGCTTATAGTGAGGTCAAGGCTGTCCTGAATTACAAAGTGAGACTCTGTCTCAAAAAAACCAAAACAATGCCTGCTGGCTCCCAGAGGGTGGGCCCCCAGTGCACGGGGAGCCTCGGGCGGGGAGCGCCGGTTTTTTGGGTCTTTGGACCGGCGACTCACTCCCGGCCT
>NW_004955422.1:15917769-15964100 GCF_000276665.1 Chinchilla lanigera
AAAAAAAAAACAAAACAGTCATTACAATATGAAAAACTTGGGGCTGGGGATTTAGCTCAGCGGCACAGCGCCTGTCTGGCAAGCGCAAGATCATGAGTTCCATTCCTAGTACCGGAAGAAAAACAAAAAAAAACAAAAACAAAATCAAAACCAATATGAAAAACTTAATTTATAAGTTAAGTATGAAATAAAAGATAATAGGAAAGAAGAGAGGGAAAGAAAAGAAGTTATTATAACTCAGAGAAGATAATGTATCTAAAGGTATACCTTGAACTAGTATACCTTTTGTCTTACGTATTTTATATGTGTTTTGGCCTACTAGCCTAAGATCTTATAAGAGAAATACATGAATTTGATTCTGGCAAAATAAAAGGAGAGTGAAGGGAAGTGGGGAAAAAAGAGAACTGAAATGTGTTATGTTCATGCACCAACTCCCTAGAATGAATGCAATCATTATGTACTACAAACACGTAGCAAGAAAAGTTAAAAGGGCGGGGAGAGTCATGAATTCTGAGAAGAGAACTAAAATGAGCCAGATTTCGTTACTTTCCAGCAAAGTGGGTTCTCAAGGATTCTAGTGCAACTTTGGGGCCAGGGCCATTGCACCCTGAGTTTCAGACTGCTAACTTCACTTAGAAGTGGTCACACGATGTTTCTCACAGTCAAATTTATCACAGAGCCCATCAACTTTTACCTTTTCTCAAGACTGGTGTGACCATCTTACCTTACTTAGGCTTTCAATTTCTTTCAAGACTGTCAAGTTCAACTTTTACCTCTTAGGCTTTACACAGTGCCTATTTTCTTGCAGGAAGTTTTATTTTTTTTTATTCATCAGCTCACTGGGAAACTGTCTCAATCTATCTAGTTCACCGACCTAACTCCAGTTTTGGGTGTGGTCAGCTGATTCAACACATCCTACACCAGGGATGTGTACACACTCTTCCTCGGTATCCTGGTGCCTATACTCCTTTGTCCAAAATTATTCCAAATAGCACTTCTTACTTTTGGAATCAAGACTTTGTTTATGTAGTGCTAGGGATGGAACCTAGGGTCTCAGGCATGCTAAGCCAGTATGCTACCATTGAATTGTATCCCCCCCAAACCTTTAAGATTTAATTTAGAATTAAAGTTCAATAACAGACTGTAAAATACAGATTCCATCTGAGATAAAAGTACAGAAATAAACCATAGTGAATGGCTCCAGAGACTTCACTTGTGTGAACAGCAAGTCACCACAGTGGCTATAATTATAGCTTATTTAGAACTTTTTGCATGTTTTAAAATACATACACACAAACATGCACAAATATATATATATTTCTATTTTTTTAAAAAGCCGTATGAGGTATGAACAACTCTAACAGTCATTTTACAGATGAGGAAACTGAAGCACAAAGAGGCTAAATAACATTTTCCAGGACACAAAGGTAACCTGAGAAGGAACCAGGATTGAGATTCCAGTGGTGGCAAACCTATGGCAAGCTATCTGTATCACTGAAAGCTCTATAAGTTTCACCATCACTGCTTTAGATTGATCTTTCAAAAGACAATGTACATACATAGGTAGAGACATTTAAAAACAGCTAAGAATTAAATACCGTCAACTCTGAAAACTGTTGCATGAGATGAGAAATAATAAAAAGCTTACTTTTTTTGAAGTTTACGATTTTTTTCAGCTTGCCCTCCCAATTTGCTAAGTCCCAAGGCATCTTGAGATGAGTTTTCTGTCTCCGAAACACCGGCTACAAGAAAGCAAAAAAGCCCCCAAATTGAGAGTAAATTAACATGGCAAAGTTACATATTTTCACAAATAGGTAGAAGACTCTTTGCAGGTACAGAGCTAAATAATTCCTGAAGGCTAAGCTTCTTAGCAAACAATACATCAAAATGTTTGAGAGAGTAAACTTGCATCTCTGAAGAGCTAATCGTTCAGGTCAAATGAATGTTCACAGCTGCTCTCTGGCTCACACCTAGGCAGACTCTGAGAATGTTGCTCCCTGAGAACGCTCCGCTGTGACTCCACGGGGGCACTGGTCACATACAGCAGGCACACAGGGCAAAGCTTGTGCTCTCCCCACTTCCCGCAGTTCGGACGGCTGCTGCAAACCCACCCACCTTGTCCTGGTGATTCTTTGCCAGTTTGTCCAGGTCGACCCTTTTCCTTTTTGCCAAACAAACGGCCAATGGAGGACTTGATGCCCTTCTTCTTCGGGGCTTTGTGGAGCGAGTCCTGGCTGCTGTTACTGCTGCTGGGATTGCTTACAGGACCATCCTGGGAGCCAGTCGAGCTTTAAGGAAAGAAAATGGACTTTTACCACATGCCCTCATCATAGCTCCACAGTCTATTCACATGCACCAAAACAGTCTACATTTTTAATTAATATTTGTTCCTCAAATTTCCTAAAGAACATTTCAAGTCTCTTACATGTAGTACATTATGCACAGTAACTCAGGTTCCCGGTAATGCTCCCACAGACCCATTCCCGGGAAGCCAAGATCCTGATATGTGCTCCCCATTCAGAGGAGACCTGGACTCTAGCCCGCCTGATTTGGATGCCCCAAGGAGCACCCTCGTGTAGGCCTTGCTCAGCCAGCAAGGGCTGTACCCAGTCAATAAGGAAGAGAACATGGCTCAGGAGCTAGAGGAACTTGAGTTCCATCCTCTCAGTAGCTCCTGCAGGCTCCCTGGGCCCTGCTCTCCTCAGGTGCCAAGCAAGAGCAGTACTATCTCTAGGGACATTGTGGGGACTCATGTATAACCTTGGTCATACTGCCTGGTACAGAACAGAAACTTGTAAGAGGAAGTATGAAAAACAATAGTCTATTAGTAACCAAACCTTACTGGCCTCCTGATGGGACATGCTTACTAAAGGAATAAGGACAATGTTGAATTCTCAACTTGTAAGACCCAGAGTACAGGCAGGTAGCTGAGAGGCACTGACTATCCACAGAACAGCACTACCCAGAACCTGCCACATCTGTGTGGTACATTCCTCACGAGGAATAGAAAGGAAGTTCTCAAAGCAGTGAATGTGCAGAATCTGAAGAAACGGAGTTTTTCTATAAAGTGCTAACCTCAAATAATTCCTTTCTTTCCAACTTTGCCCAAACAGATGGCTTCTTCAACTGGATGTCACTATGGCCTCAAACTAGGGAGAGGAATTCTAGGTCTAACATTTAAGTAATCAGAATTGAACTCCCTACCCAGGAATCCCTTAAAAACTTTAGGGCTTTTCTTCTGAAGAAAGGATTAACAGATGTTCTTAAAACCTAATACAAGCAGGTTTTTCAGGGGTCCCTTGGCCTATGAGTCTTGCTCCTTACTTTCTCATGTCCCTGATGTCTTCGTGGCTGACTGTATGCAATGCCCCTTTGTGCAGCCTGTCTAACCGGAGGGACCTCGGAGAGGAGGGAGGGGAAGTTTCACATTTTATGGTTGTCTTGTCATCTCGTACTTCTTCTCTGGAAGCTGGCAACTGAGAGGTAAAATGAGAACAAAATTAGTTAATAGAGGATTATAAGAAAACAAATCACATAGGCTTTAAATTACATACACTTACTTGAAAATTTATTAGCTATACTTTCTACTTGTGCCCAAAGGTCTCATTTTAGTCTAATGTTACCTGGAAGGACTATCTTGTCCAGGACAATGGGACCATGTAGCACAAAGAGCACAGGGCAGTCCAACCTGTAGCATTCCTCTATGTGAGGACTGGGAATCACAGGGACATCATGACCCCCTCTCAGCTCAAGGTTCTGTTCTCCCTAGAGCCCTAGGCACATCCGAGGATAGTTACTGAAGAGCCGGGAAGTCCTGAACAAAGCCTGGACACTGCACCCTTATCAATTTAAGATAACAGTTTGATTCTCATTACTGAAGAGTCCACGACAGGTATCTTCAGCTCCTGATGTCATTCGAAACTAACAGGGTGTGTGTATGTGTGTGGCTGAAACCTCAGGGAAATTGTCAACACCTTTACGTCTAAGAGGGAACAAGACAAGGAATGGCTTGGACCAAGATCCAAACATACGTGTGTGGTTTCTATTTCTCACTATTTGGACCAGATGCTGTGAGTGGAAGTGCTCACATGCAACTTAAAGTCTTACTTCCATGTGGCTTGATAAAATAACCCTGGGTAGATCATTAAAAGAGGATCTCTCAGACTCTGGGTTTTCCTTTTTGTGATGGGCCACAATGGGCCACAAGTATGCCTATGTGTTGAGGGAGGCAGGGTTGTGGTAACAACAGTGAACAGATTAACCCCTTCAGGGTCTGGGTAGGCCCTACTTAGAAGGATGCTATTTTCTGGTTTGAAGCAGGACTAGGTTTCATGAAACATTCATGGTGGGCAACTATATGAACAACAAGAACTGAATAGTTAACTTTTTTGTCAGTGCAACTGTATGAAGGATGCTGATTCCATTACAGTCTTGCAGCAGCTCAGACCAACTAGATTAGTGTAACTCAGAGCTGAGCTCATTCAGGACATAATCTTAACTGATAGGTAGATAAATTCTCCATCTTTTTCTTCTTCTGTTTTTTTGTCTTTTTGAGACAGGGTTTCACTATGCAGTTCAGGCTGGCCTTGAACTCACAGTGTAGTCCAGGCTAGCCTTGAACTCACATTGTAGCCCACGCTGGCCTCAAACTCGCAGGGATCCTCCTGCCTCAGCCTCTCTAGTGCTAGGATTACAGGCGTGCGCCACTACATCTGGCTCTCATTTCTAACTGTAATAACAAGACAACAAAAGACTGCTATGGGCTAGGGTATGGCTCAGTGGTAAAGAGCGTGCTTATTTAGCATGCTCAAGGTCCTGAGTTTAACCTCTAGTAATCCCATCTCTGAAAAAGGCCATTATGCTTGAAATTACCAACATGAATCATGACAATTTAAAATTTCAGGTTAGAACAATCATTTGTTAAAATAGAAAAGAAAAAAAAAAATAGGATAAGGCACTATACGTATGCTCCAGGCACAAATAAGAGATCCTTGCATCAACACCCCACCCCTCAACCCACCGCCACTCCCTCCCAATAGAGCAGCTCACATACAGATGCTGAGGACAACTGCCACTGCACACCAGCGGCAGCACTGTCCTGCAAGGGCACCACCAGGTAAGGCAGGAGGTATGAAGTGGGGCACGGTGTAGCGCCAGAATGCAGCAGGTATAAGGGAGAGTTTCTGGATCAACATAAAGAATGCCCACCTATCAGCCCTGCTCCCAGTGCACTGCTTTTACTCATAGCATCTGGACAAAATGAAGGCTCAAGGGAGAAATGCTCCAGGTTTGAAAATCAAACTAGCCTTAACTCACACCTACTCTGCATATTATGTGATTTAAGCTTCAGTTTCCACATCTGTAAGTGGGGGTAAGCACAGCAACTTGTTTCTCACAGGGATGTGCTTGTGGACAAAGTAAGGCAACAGAATGGCCAAGCACTGAGTCTGGCACCTGTTGGAGAACAAACGCTTACGAAGTGCTAACCATCAGTACTGGTGAAACTGGTTTTCCTAAGTCTAAAACCTATGGCTCTGCTTCAGTCATTCCTTACTTTCAAATGCTAAATTCTGTGTCTATTATACACAAGCATGTAATGTTTAGACGCAAAAGCAGTGAAAACAGCAAACTCTTATATTTGTTCCCATGTTCCATGGATGGCCAACTGCCAAGAGGATAATCACTTGTGATGTGGAAGATCAGTTAACACTTTCAATTTAGTGTCAGTTATTCATTGAAATATAATGGCAGTGTTGCACTTATGTATAACATACATACTCTTTCATGCATTATGGAGATACAAAGTTAAGCTCAGTTACTAAACAATTTACCTTTCTACGATGTTTCCTTAAGTCGCTAGGCTGAAAGACGCATGCAAAGAAATGGAGAGAGACCAGATTTACTGCACGCTTAAAGTTAAAAATTCAAGGATCAGTACAGGCAAATACATTACAATGTGAACGACAAGACAGAAATAAGTGAGAGAGGATTTAGAGAAAATATAACTGGAAGTCAAACAATTTTTTGTCACAAATTTAAATCTAAGTTATCCAAGATTTACCAGAATACACTACTACTCAGAGAGAAAATTCTATCTGAACACATACAATTTAAAGCATGGCATTCTATATAACAAAGGGCCCTAATAATCACCTACTCTACGCCAAAAATCTCTGTTATAATAGTCAAATGATGACGAAGTTACTGTAATATCTATTATAAAACTGAACAGTCAGGCATGGTGCTGCACACCTGTAATCCTAGCATTCAGGAGGCTGAGGCAGGAGAACTGCCACAAGTTCAAGACCAGCCTGCACTACATGGTGAGACCCTGTCTCAAAAGAAAAACCAAACAGAAAAAAAAACAAACAAAAAACCTGAACAAACCCCTTTTTAGTAAATCATCTTTTGGACAATAACGTAAGCTCTTCACCTAGAATATGACTGATTACTTCTCAAAATATAAATTTATCACTGGGTGGCATACACATGAAATCACAGCACTCTGGAAAGCTAAGGCAGGACTGCCAAGTTTGAGGTCAGCCTTTAATTTAACAGGATGCTGTCTCAAAATAAAAACTAATAGTAAAAATTTTAAAAGGCCTGCACATGTATCTCAGTGCATAGGCCTGGATTCAATCCCTGGTACTGTGGAACAGAGGGGAGGGGAGAGGAGAGGAAGAGAGGAAGAGAAGGGGAAGGGACAGGACGGGAGGAAAAGAAAGCAAGCTAGGCCTCCCAACATATGTAACAACAATAGCTAGCACAGTACTAGGTAGAATTAAGCTATTTTAATTAAAACGTAGTCTATCAAAGACTGTAGTATATGTGCAATAAGTTGATGAGATTTAAAATCCTGATTACAACTACTAAAATCAGAAATTAATACTGTCTGTATAGTTTCCATTAATTTTGCACTCAGCAGTGCCCCCTTCCCCTGCTTCCACAGTATGCAGGCTTGAACTCAGCCAGGAGCACTCAACAAACTACATTCCCAGCCATTTTCATATTTTTATTTTGACACAGGATCTTGCTAAACTGCTCATGCTGGCCTCAGACTTGGAATCCTCCTGTCTTACCAGTAGTTGGGATTACTGGCATGCGCCACTACATTAGGCCTAGATTACTTCTTAATATAGGAAATATTTCATTGATGAATCATACAGATCCTATACAATCTAAGTAAAAACACTCAACCTCTTATATCCTGTCTGTATCCACACTTATGATACACTAATTATGATTTGTCACTACTGAGCAAAACACATTTTTAATGACAAAAGCCCAACAACCCACTAATCGGTCACAATCCAGCACAGACTCACACACAGTCGCCTGGTTACCTGTGCAGGCTGTGAAGAGCCATCAAAGCATGGGGTGGGGCTGGAAGGGGAGCTGGATGGATAAATTACAGATTGATGGGGACCTGGGGTCTGGTTTAGAAATGAATCTGGAGATGGCTAAAATGAAACAAACACAAGGGTGGCATGGGAAATCAAAACCAAAAATGGAAGCACAGAGACTGTCAGCCAGCATACTGAATTACAGAAGCAGGAAAGAAGTTTTCCTCTGTTGTTTTTTGTGGTTCTGGGGATAGAAGTCAGGGGCACTCTAACACTGAGCTATATCCCCATCATTTTTTTTTATTGTTTTTTTATTCAGTACCGGGAATCAAACTCACAACCTTGCACTTGCCAGGCAGGCGCTGTGCCGCTGAGCTAAATCCCCAGCTCCCACCATCATTTTTTTTTTTTTTTTTTTTAAATTTTGAGACAAAGTCTTGCTAAATTTGTCCAGCCTAGCCTCAAACTCATGATCCTTCTGCCCTAGTCTCCTGAGTAGCTAGGATTACAGATGTGACCAACTATGCTCAGGATACCCAGCCCTTTTTGAGTCAGGGTCTCTCTAAAGTGCCCAGGCTGACCTCAAAAGTGGCAAACCTATTTCAGTCCAAAAGTAGCTGGGATTACAGGCACGTGCTATTGTACTTCTTTTACAAATGTCTGGAAAGAAATAAGGACAAAACCAAAATAATGAGACTGTCAAAAGGATTAAAATATGATGCCAGGCATAGTGCCACAGTATTTTGGGAGGCTGAGGAGGGAGAATTGCTATGAGTTTGGGTCCAGCTTGGGCTACATAGTGAATTTAAGGTCAGCCTGACTTACACAGCAAGGCCACTGTTTCAAAAAACCAAAAAATAATAAAATAAAATTTTGAAAAAAGAAAAAAGGGCTCAGAATGTAGCTGAGTGGTAGAGCATCTGCCTAGTACGTGAGAGGCCCTGGGTTCAATCCCCAATATTGCCGAAAAAAGAAAAAAAGTTAAAATATTGCCCAATTAGTTAATGGTATAAATTATAAAAATAATATATCCAAATGCCACAAAAGAGACTGGTAACACTTAACATGCCACTAAAATGATTTGACTCATTTAATTATATGCTGGCTAACACTGCAACTAAAAATGAAAGTGTACTGCAACAGAAAAAAAATGATACAAGTACAGGTGAAAAGCAAAATGTTATAAATATGACTTCACATGAAATGCGATCTCATAAGCAAGACAATCACAAAACCTAGACTAAACCAAAAAAGTCTTCACCTCAGCACGTTGTCACCAAAGGGTAAAAGACCACACCATTTCCAGGACAGAAGTGATACACAGCTGATGAGTGAGAAATCTATCCACCTCCCAGGAAGCTAGAAGAGGCTCAGTTGCAAATGCCTCACACACAGAACTTCATTCAATGTTTGTGTATTTTCTTAATTGTCTACTCCTAGGAAACAGGAACTATTTCTGGCTGCTGTGCCTTGCACAAAGCCAGTGCCAAAGGTTCAGTTATCCAAATATTAAAATTAGTCTGGTGTACCTGCATGATTAAATATTAACTAGTTTTCAAAATCTTGAACCCAAAATACAGGTTATTTTCTTCTGGGTAAAAAGAAGGGAATGCAGTGTGTAACATTTCATGCAGGGGTGCTGGGGCAGCTGCAGGGGAAAGGCTACATATACTTACCAGAGTCATGACGCCCAGCCTGTCCACCTCCCGGGCTGGGCTGTGAGGGACCCTTCTTGGGGTAGAACGACCGCTGCCTGGAGGAGAAGAGCCAGCAAGCGAGGAAGCAGGATAGGGGGGGATAGAGCTCATTGATCTAAAACGACCAAGATTGTCTAAACTTCCACTGCCAACTCTACTCTCAATTTCCTCTGCCCGCTGCTCTGTGTTTTCCTTTTCTTCTTGTATCAGCCTAAAATAAAAACAAAAGTGGTCATCCTCCCCTTATTAGCGAACAGATTCACATATCCTAATTTAAAAAATCTATTCATACTCTACCTACATCACTGTGAGTAAACTCCAATAACTTGATCACACAGTTAATGTTCCTACTTTGTATTCATTTTTAATATAATGAATTTCAGAACAATAAAAAATAAATCTGAGCTTTGTTCATCTCGATATCTCTCATTTGATTTAATTAGTCACATTACACATTTGGAGGGGGCTGGGTGACAATTTTTTCTATGGTTACAGCTAATTCCTTAGTAAGCGAAGTGCCATTTAAACTTTACAACACTTATTTCCCTATTTATAGAGTAAAGCTGTACATTTCTCTGTAGATTTAATCACTGGAAATCAGAAACATCAAAGAATCCACAAAAATATTACAAGTTCCCAAGCAATTTGTTAGAATAAATGAAAATGCTGTCTTGATTTATTTTTTCAAAGTTTAAATTTGAATACACGTGTTCCCTGATAGAATTCTCTACTTCCCATGTCCACATTTCTGGATTCCTGTTAACCATGCTGCATGAATTTAGAATTGAAGATTAAATGCTGTTCTATCCTAAGGTATTATGGATAACTTCCATAACTATCCATTATGGATAACTAAACAGCAGTTGTGGTATCTAACTGTATCAATAATAATTATTCTAACATTAAGGAGCAAAAACTTTGCAGTGACTCTGCAATTTCTTTTTTTGTTTGTTTGTTTGTTTGTTTTTGTTTTTCTCCGGTACCAGGAACCGAACTCACGACCTTGCGCTTGCCAGGCAGGCGCTTTTGCCGCTGAGCTAAATCCCCAGCCCCTGCAATTTCTTTAATATTAGGATAATTATTAGTAGAATCAAACTTATATAATCTAAGAAAAGTGGGGTTTTTTTGGTTAGTATTAATAAAAGGAAATCTCCAAGTCAGTGAATAGATCAGACCTTTTACACTAAGTCAATTTATTGCATAATCTAGCAAAACACTGTAAAAACTAAAAAACTGCTGGGTGGGGTGGTACATGCCTGTAATCGCAGCACTCGGCAGGCTGAGGCAGAAGGATTGCTATGTGTTTGGGGCCAGCTGGGGCTACACAATGAGTACAAGCCTGGCCTGGACTATACAGCAAGACCTTGTTTCAAAAATAAATAAAAATTAAAAAAAAAAAAAACAACTAAAGGTACATAATCCTTTTGTATTTCCATAAAGATGGGGTATTATGGTTGATACATTGTGTCAACTTGGGGAGTCTAGAGGTTTGGCTAAGTAACTCAGCAGGAAGACAGGATACTTACTTTGTATATATCCTGAGCCTGTTGCAGAGGAGGGCGTAGAGATTATGTGAGAGCTACACGCCCCTTAGGTGGGGGTAGTCTGTTTACGATGTAAGGCAAGAAAGAAGCTGCTTGCCGCCATTCCTCCGTTTTGCTCTGGCTGTTTGCTGTTCGGCTGCCATTCCCCCTTTTGCTCTTGTTGCTTTGCTACCTTCTGCCTCGGAGCCAGCCAAGTATAGACTAAAACCTGCACAAACTGTAAGCTAAATAAACCTTTCCTTCCTTCATTTTGGACGTTGGGTATTTTGTCTCAGCAACGAAAAAAAAGTAACCAAGACAAAATTTGGTACCAGGAGTGGGGTGGGTCGTTGCTGTGACTATACCTGACCATGTGGTTCAAGAGCCTTGAGAAATGGCTTGTGGGAAGTGTTTGGAAAGGTTCAGAGATGTCGCCTAAAAGAAAAGCGCTAGAACAGCTTCGGCTGTTCTGTCTGGGAGATTCTGGTCAGAGCTCAGAAGCCCAAAAGGCTGATAAAAATCGTGCTGGTAAAGACCAGGTTGGGGAGGTTTCTGCTGGGAAGAAGGACTTCATTGGTTGCTGGAGTACAGACAATGTGTGTTATGGCTTGGCACAAAGTTTGTCTAAATTTTGTTCGTGTCCAGAGACTTTGCCTAAGACTGAGATTAAGGGCGGCAATGGACTAATTAATCTGGCAAAAAAAATTTCAAGGCAGTCAAATATTGGGGAAGTGACATGGCTATTGTTGGGGGCTTTTAGCCAGATTTATATTAAAAATCAAGAGCAAAGAGCCCAGCAGGATGATTTAAAATGTGAGTTTAGCCAAAGAAAAAGCTCCAGTAAATTTGTGGACTGCAAAGGTGGAGCTGAGGAGATCTCTATTGCTAAAAAAAACAGAAAAATAAAAAAGATGGCCTGAGGGCATCACAAAAAGCAGCAAGTCTCCACCCTTTGCAGCCTCAAAACTGCAAAGGTGACAGACCTTGCCTTAAAAAAAAAGCTGCTGAGCACCATGTTCCAAAATGGCGGCGGCGGCCGCATCAGGTTCCAAAATGGCAGCAGCGTAAAAAATCTGCTCCTCAAAATTGGATACAGAGTGCCCAACAATCCAGGCACTCGACCCCTGTGGCCAAGAAAAAAAAAAACTTGGCTACTGCTCCAGATGGCAGCAGACCTTGACATCATCCACGTGGCCCTGGCTTTAGGTGCATAAAAAATGCACGAGTTCTGAGGTTTAAGAGGCTTCCACCCAGATTTCAAAAGGCCTAAAAAGCCAGACAGTGTGCCCCTGAGATGACAGTGTGTAAAGCCGTGAGTATAAAACAAAAGGGGCACTAGAGACCTCAAAAGTTTAAAAAAGCCAAGACCATAGATCATCAAAAAAAAGCTACAAGGAGGGAGCAAAGTGGGCCTAAAAAAAAGCCATAAAAGCTATAACCACCAAAAGTGCCATAGGGGTAGACTCATACAAGCCTTTTAGAGCTCACAATGTGCCACAAGTTGCTTCAGATGCTACATATAAAATTACAAGACATAATGTTAGCCCTGCTAGATTTTAGACTTGTTTTAGTCCCCATACTATATATCCCCGTTTATACCTTTTAAAGTGATACTGCTTATTTTGTGCCATTAAATGTTGGGAGTGTTTAACTTTTCATTTATACAGGGGGTCACAGCTAAGAGCTTGCCGTCATCTCGGAGATTTGGGACTTAGACTCTTCAACAATACTACAACTGTTAGGACTTTGGCAACTCTTACAGATAGACTAAAAGCCTTTTATATAAAGGGATATACATGAGTCTTTGGGGGGCAAAATGTTATGGTCCTAATATAATAACATGTCTTTATATCTAAAAACTGATTTAAAAAAAATATATCTGGTTGCCAAGTTGACAAGGGATAGAGTGTTATGGTTGATACATTGTGTCAACTTGGGGAGTCTAGAGGTTTGGCTAAGTAACTCAGCAGGAAGACAGGATACTTACTTTGTATATATCCTGAGCCTGTTGCAGAGGAGGGCATGGAGAGTATGTGAGAGCTACACGCCCCTTAGGTGGGGGTAGTCTGTTTACGATGTAAGGCAAGAAAAAAGCTGCTTGCCGCCATTCCTCCGTTTTGCTCTGGCTGTTTGCTGTTCAGCTGCCATTCCCCCTTTTGCTCTTGTTGCTTTGCTACCTTCTGCCTCGGAGCCAGCCAAGTATAGACTAAAACCTGCACAAACTATAAGCTAAATAAACCTTTCCTTCCTTCATTTTGGACGTTGGGTATTTTGTCTCAGCAACGAAAAAAAAGTAACCAAGACATGGGGACAGACTATCTTTCTGAGTTACCACTTTTTAAAAGAGGCACCTGCAGGTTGGGTGGGGTAGTGTATGCTATAATCCTAGCACTCTGAGTTGGAGGCAGGAGGACCACAGCAAGTTTGAGGCCAGCATGGGCTACATAGCAAGTTCAGGGCCAGGCTGAACAGCAAAACTCTATCTCAAAAACAAACAAACTAAAATGTAGCTGCTTTTCACGTGGATCTATGACTGGCTGTGACTACATCAGCTCTGAGCCAACATGGCAGATCTCAGGACACCTCTGACCACACTGCTGCATCCCCAGACCAAGTCACTGTGAGCAGTGGTTACCTGAGCCCTCTTAAGCAGTACATAGGCAAATTCTTGGATCTGATTTCAAAACTGTTTGGTAAATTTCCCATTGTAACCCCTAATAGATTTGTTAAAAAAAATAAAAAGCTATAAAAGATTCAAATATCCACCCCGTGACTACTCATTATCCTACACAGAATAACTTTTCACAAGCTATAATAATTTAATACAGCAAAAGACAAGGAGGAATGGGGACTTGCAAACCAAAACCCTCTGCTTTCCATGCCAAGCTGCCATTCAACAGGGTCCTGGAAATGAAGCTCTATGAGGTAGGATACACCAGTGGCCTACCAGTGTGGCGGGGATGCAAGAGTAGGACCTTGGGGTTTAGAGTCAAGGGGATACTCTGGATGGACGGATGTTGATAAGCAGCTCTCCCTCATCTCCCATCTTCTGTTTGCTATGGGCTATGCTGACTTCTTTCTTGTAGAGTCACCCTGTTGTCTGGCATTGGCCAGCAGAAGGAAGCTGCTGGTACTTGTCCACTGTGTGTTCCAGCCACTACCTCTCCGGGCCACAAACCTTCCCCTTGTTCACTGGGTTAGGGAGGTGAGTGCTCTGCCTATCTTTGACAGCTCTCCGGCTGCCAGGGGGAGCTGACCCGGCTCAGGGCTCCCCAGGTGGGCACTGAACCCCTAAGGCACTCTCCAACTGCGTTAGCTTCTGGGGAAGAGATTTAACATTTTTTATATCCAACAGCATCCTACACAAAAACACTAGCACCACAACTACAAGCCAACTGCTCTGGTTATTTGAGTTTATAATCAAGACAAATTTAGAAATTAAAATTCTTTTTTTTCTGAGATAGGGTCTCACTGCACAGTTCACGCTGGTCTTAAACTCACTGTATAGCCCAGGCTGGCCTCAAATTCACGGCACTCCTCCTGCCCCAGCCTCTCAAGTGCTGGGATTACAGGTGTGCACCACTACACCCAGCAAGAAATTAAAATTCTTAAAACAGCCAGGCATGGTGGTGCACACCTATAACCCAGGTACTTGAGAGGCTGAGGCAGGAGGGCTGTTAAATTCAAGGCCAGCCTGGACAACTTAGCAAGACCTTGTCTCATAATGAAATATTAAAGGGTTAAGAATATAACTCAGGCCAGGCATGGTGGCATATGCCTGTATTCCAGCACTTGGGAGGCTGAAGCAGGAGGATCCCTATGAGTTCAAGGTTCACTGGGCAACACAGTGAGTTCAAGGCCAGCCTGAACTGCATAGCAAAACAATGTCTCAAGAAGACAAGGAAAAAAAAAAAGAATGTAACTCAGTGGTAGAGTGCTTTAATCCCTTCTACCCACTCCCAATATTTGTAAAACAAAATTTAAGTGAGTTTTATAAGTATCAAATATTTAGAAGATGTTAATTCTATTTGTTTGAGACTTTTCAGAGCATACCAGGCTTCCTCACACACCTGATCTCTTTGTTGATGGCATCCAGCTGCTCCTGAAGCATCATGGCCAATGTCTGTGCATCAGCCTGCCCGCTGGGTGACAGCAGATCCACTGAGCTGAGCAGAGTGTCCCTGTCGTCTTCACCATCAGACACATCAACATCGCTCTCGAATGCCTGTGCCACATTTGCCAAAACACTAGCTTGCTGGGCGCGTTCCCAATCCTGCTCATTGAGCGTCTGTACCTGTCAACAAGAAAGCTGAGTCTCAGCAGACTGAAATCAACAAGGCTAGTTACAGGAAAATGAAAGAAATGTATCAGAAATTTTAAAAAATTTTAAATGGAGGACCAGAAGAGTTTGGAAAGAAGGGTCATGTTTTTAAGTTGCTGACACATAATATGCTTATGTACAAGAAACGAAGAGTGCAGGCATGGTGGCACACACCTCTAATCCCAGCTACTCAGGAGGCTGAGGCAGGAGGATAGCAAGTTTGAGCTCATCTTGGTCAAACTGGTGCAACCCTGTCTAGAATAAAATAAAAAGGAGTGGATGTAACTTAGCCCTCCCTGGGTTCCATCCCAGTTGGATGGGTGGAGAGGAATAGTGAGTGGGGAATGCATTGTTGCTGTGCTCCTGACTACCCGTGTTAAAAAGTAAAGAAAAAATGGCTTAAATGCACTGGATTCACTCAGCTGCCATCACATTTTAAAAGTTTTATCAGATGACACAGTGAATTTGAGTCTGCAGACCCTTCTAGTACTGAGAAAAGCATAGGGAGAAAAGCAAAATGATAGCAACAGGAGCAAGCTATGCGGACACACTGATTCTTAGGGTGTAGGTAACAATGAGCTGGCAGGTGGGGTGTTGTTGAGAAAAGCAGTTCCTGTAGAAAATACTGTAATCAGAGAGCACACAGAACAGACACGTGCACTGGCCACCCTGGTACCCTACCCCAGGATCATCGACTTCCCACTGGTTCATCCCTTTAGCATAAGAACATTTTCTCTCATCTCTCCACCTTTAAACAACAAACAGCAGAGAAACCACAACACTTTCATCCCCGATCTCTGGCTCCAAGCTCCTGAGGCCCACTACCCTACTTCTCTTGCCCCCATTAGAGTGCACTTCTGTAGGGAGCTGCCCTGGCTGTCTGTACTCCTTTGCTCTCACCCTGGGGCATGCTGCAAGGAGGCCTGCAGCACCTGCCCACTGGCAGAACTGCTCCAGAGAAGCCCCAAACTACAAGTTACCAACTCCACCAGCCATATTCTGCTCTCCTTGAGGGACTCAGGCTTGGTTGCTGCCCATCTTCCCCCTAAAGCATCTTGCTAGCTTGGCCCCAAAACACCTCTCCTGGTTTCCTCCTACTTGATGGGTCGCTCCCATCTCACGCTAGTTCCCCCAACTCCTGAAGTGCTCTGTGGTTCATCTGTGGACTTGACTATCAGCAGGCTTTCATGTGTAACCTCAGCATGCTTCATGCCTTCAAAATGCCACCTGTAAGCTCACAGCCTCCACGCTGTAGCTCTAACTCTAGCTCTAGACTGCTCTCACGGATTTGAGTGTCTGATCCCAATCCTTGGAGACAATATAGGCCCATCAACCTGATCACAGCCACAGCTCAACTCCTAGCCTGCCTCAATTCTGCTGCCTTCCTCATCTCAGGAAACAGACTCTAGCCTTCTGTCAGCACAGCAGGATCTTGAGCCATCTTGACTCTTCACTCCTTCACACTGTGTCTAATTGCTCAGCACACACAGCTGGCACTACCTAACAGTGTGTCAGAATGGCTCTTCTCTCCTTCAAGTCTTTGCTTACATATCAATCTTGTGATGACACCTCCCTAGCTACTCTACTGAAAATTCTGCTCATTTCACAACCAGGACATCTTGGGCCCCTTATCTATGTCCTGCTTATTACCACCTGACACACTAGAAAGGACTGAAAATATGTCCAGACTCTCTGCTCCTCTCTTTAAGAGGTGGAGAGCAAGTTTCACCTGCCCCTGCGCCAAGTGGACAAGACCCAGGAACTTATTGGGAGGAACAGAAACGAATGGCAGTGAGGGCATGGGACTTGCTGGACCAGGAGGGTAAAGGTACTGAACTTTCCCTGTTCTCTGAGAGTGCGCACTCTGAGGAGAGCCAGCACCAAGCAGCTCCACAGCTAGTGCACACGGTGAGGACCTGAGCCTGAGGCCTACAGTGGTGTGAGTGCCCTGAGGCAGGGCCTCTGCCCCCTACCAGGCCTTCCACAACTGCAATCTAGTGAGACCCTGAGCTGGAGTCATCCTGCTGGGCTGCTCCTGAACTTACACAACAGTGAACCAGGAACGCTCACTGTTCTGAGCCACTACACTTTGTAGTAACTTGTTTTTTTTTTTAATAGTAACTTGTTATATACTACTAGGTAACCAACATTCATGCCACATTCTACTTTGTTCACTGCTTTTTTCTCCTCAGTGGGACACGTGCGCTAGGGCGTGCAGGCATCTTGTCTTTTCAAGCACTGCTGAAGCCCTAGCTCTACGGTGGTACCTGGCCCAAACTAGCTGTTCAACAGATGCAGGTGGTCAGTTATACAGCAGTTTATCAAAAGACATGCTGTTGAAGAGTCTGAAGTATGTAGGCTTTATAGTTCAGCTCTGGAATGTTCTTCAAAGGCCCACAGTAAAGGCTTGGACCCCAGCCCATGGTGGTATAGTACGGCCTGTAGGAGGAGCCTACTGGGAGGACTCTGAATCACTGAGGCTGTGCTCCTGTGAGATGCCAGCCCTTTCCCTCTTTTTTGCTTCTTGCCCATAAAATGAGCACCTGTGCTCTGTCACATGTTCCAACATAAAGTGCTACCTCACACAAAGCCACATGGCCAACTGGTTACAGACGAAAACCCCTAAAACTATTGTTGACCTTAGCCAAAAGACTGAGAAGCAATTAAAACCCCTAAAACCAAAACTGTGAGCCCAAACAAAACATTTTTTCAGAAGACAACTGTCTCAGATTATATGTATCATATTAGAAATACTAATTATCTTCACTAAGTCATAAATACATATATTCATTACTATCAATCAATTTCAAGTTGGTACTAATTAGCACTATACCCATCTGCGTGGACTGTACTTTATCAAAATCTCAAAAAAAAAAAAAGGAAAAACGTAGTATGCCCTAAAAGTACACTCTTAGTCAGAAAAAGGAAAATAGGGAAGAAGCAAGCCACCTATTGAGAGCTTTGTTCACAATAAGCAGGTAACTTTTACGCAAGCAGATGTACTTCACGCAAGGCCTTGCCTTGGAAGGCTCGTCCTGCAGCGCTGCCAGCCGACCTTTCTGGGGGCGCCGCAACACTGCACTGGTGCTGTAGGCATCTGTGTGCCCATCTGCCATGGGGAGCCTGAAATCTGGGACACTGCCCAAGTGGGGGCGGCTGAAATGTGAAACAAAGGTGTTGTTAGAAGAAAAGGTAAACAAGCTTTGTGACTCTTTCAAGCCAGACCTGTTGATTTGGAAACCACATAATTTCACGCAGGAAATGGTCTCCAAGGAGGGTATTTTCCTTGTGTGTAGGGAGCTACATTCAGCCTGCTCAAAGCCAACATTTAAAGTTTTAGTTTTCCAGTTCTACCAGGTGGGAAACTTCACTATACAGGAAAACCCATGCAGCCTACCATGGACAAAGACCAGACATCCAGGGTCTAGTCTGCAGCCACGTGAAAGCCACCTGACAATGTCCTCTAGGTCAAGGCTGCAGCCCCCTCATTTCCACTGTTCTTTCTCCAAGCTGACCAAGGGACATGCCCAGATGCCACTTCCAGCCTTCATCTGCTCCATGGCTTTCCCTCTCGTGTGCAGATCCATGGAGTGAGAGCCGAAAGTCACAACGCAGTCTTGAGGGCCCCAGCTGCACAAGTCCCTTCAGCACAACTGGGGCACCTGGGAACTGCAGCTGGAGTTTGCTTCCTTGTTTTTTGAACCCGAAGACTGGGCTTGTGTGCAGTTCCCTTCCCAGGGGTATGGAAAAACACTGTTAAGGCCCCAGGAAAGCAGTGGAAACTCAGCTCCAACACCCACTCATGCTGTCCATCTTGCTGCTGCCCACTTCTGCTAGCAATCCTGCTTCCTGGCAAAGAAGGTGATTGCCTTCATGTCAGAAATCCTTCAGAGGCAAAAGTCTTGGGAGACAAAACTTACTAATCTGCTCATGGGAAGTTAGGCAGGGGATCCCTCATGACTCTCCTCACCCACACACAGGGCCCATAGGATACGCCAACCCATTTACTTTAGGTTTACAGATCTCTCTCCACATTTTAAAGATACGTCTCCACGGAACGTAATGTGAGATTCACGACTTGTTTATAACATCCAAAGTCTAGCTTTTTCCTTTGACTACAACTACCTTACTTCCTCATATCTTATTAAATTGATTATTTCTCTTTCCCAGTATGACTTTATCTAAATGCTTTGAGGTCATGGCACACTTCAGAAATGGACAGAAGCTAGCCACATAAAATTGTGTATACAGTTCTAGACAGTTCAAGGATCCTCTCAAGGCCACCAATTCCTCCTAATTTTGATGCTCTTTCAGTGGTACTGCCTACAGCTCTGCCACCACTTACAACCAGTCATTTCCCAGCCTACGGACAGAAGCCTGTCTTTCATCTGTCTTTGCCACTCCTCAGCTGCAGCAATCTTTCTTGCAGGAGATCACAAACACAAGAGGACTCATTCACTGTCAAGTCATGGGAATATGTGAAGTCAGCCCCCTGCCTACCCAATTTTTTCAATACTCCCAGCCAGGGCTTACGCCATACCTGCTGTGAGTCACTCCTGCCTCTCTGGGCCACCTCTAAGATACCTAATATGGAACCTCCATTAGGCACCTAAATATGTCCAGCTCCTGGACCCCGGCCAGCTCCTCTTTGCTGCCTTTGCTGCCAATGTTCTCATGCCTCCCAGCAGTGTGTGACACGGTCCCCCCCTGCTACCCCCTCAGAACTCCCACAGCAAACACGCCTCTCCCCTGTCATCTTTCACCTCCACATCTTAGGCTGATTAACATGGGCAAATCAGTTCTGTATCTTAAAAAATCTCCCCTAAACTTTTTTTATTCCTTCATCTTCCCCGCCTTCCTGTCATTAAGCACTATGCCCTACCTTCATCTCTTACCAACACACTTCTCAAAGACACATCTTGCCGACTCCCCGGCACGGTGTCTCATGGCCATCTCAGCAACACTGCCCCCCACTGCAAGGCTCCCCATTACCTGACTCAGCCCTTTTCTGTATGTCCTCATGGCCCTGACGTGTCCTCTCCGTAAACAGGTAAACCCTCCTTTTTGAAAGTCGATGCTGCTCTGGTTTTGCAGACAGTGGAAGTTTCTGGCTCTGACTTTTAACCATTTGCCCTGGTTTTTCTTCTTATTTTCTAGAAGTACATGTGGCTGGAACAGTGCACAGGACGCCCTACCTCTTATGATATCTTAAACTTGCAATGTAGAAGAGTCTGGCCAGGCTCCACACCTTCTCCCATGCCATGTTTCAATCAGGAGCCTGTTTCCTGTAAACTGATCCCACAGCTAACCACATCAGTAACTTTTGCTAAACTTTAACTCCTGCTTGACTACTATTTTTCTTCAAAGAAATACCACCAACACTTTTTAGTACCTTAACGAGAATGACTGCCTCTATCACAAAGAGAAGGGGCAAAAAGAGGGATATGTGTGGGGTTCATATGCTAAGTACTTTACTGGATTCACTCACAAGACATGTGGTTCACACCTGTACCAGTCAACTCGAAATCTTATCTCAAAAGATTCTAAATGGCTACACATCATGAATTTACAGTGTCTCCTAAAACACACAAACTTCAAATGCTGTACTACACCCAAGGTCAAGCTCTTCTGGAGTTTTAATTGTGCAGCTGCTCCCCGAGCAGGCTCAGCTTATGCTGTCACTTCTGCTCCCACGAAGGCAGCCCTTCAACTCTTCTCTTTGGCTCTGTCCTCCTGTCCCTGCACCTTAAAATTACACTGCATTAGGCACCTAAATATGTCCAAAAATTAGCCAATAATTCTTTAGCTTCTAAACCTGTGTTTTTTAATTTTGCCAATGATGTGTCTCCTGGGCATAAGTGTCCACCTCTGGAAGGATATTTCACTCTTCCCCCGGCCTGCTATTTTGCAACAGGATCCCTGAGGTCAAATCATGCCTCTACCCAGGTGTGCTGCCCATCCAGCCAAGGACAGACCCGTTTGCCCACAACAGAGCTGACAGCACAGGCGGTATCATACCCAAGGTGGAGTGAAGCTCCTCTCAGCCTCATCTGGTCCAGCTCCGCCCTCAGAGCTTCAATGTTCAGTACAAGCTGCTCCTACAAAACAGTATGTGACCCACATTGAAACTATTTCATTTAGATTTTAAGATCACTTGCATTAAATGTGCTCAGATGTTGAAAATAACCATATCAGGTTAAACTGGCAGTTATAAATACCAAACATTTTAATTCTGAGAAAATTGTCTTCCAGAGTCCTACAGTAAATTAACACTAACCCCAATGAGTAGACAACTGTTATCTCGTCACAGAAAAACTATACGGGGATAAGCACCAACCAATGAAAAATTACTGACGTTGTAGAAAGAAGCAGAATTCTCCTAAGGAACAATAGTCACTCACTCGTGCACATGTGTCTGTATTGTTTCTAACTGTCTCATATCAAACATGTGCTCATTCCGGCCTAATTTCTAGAGCAGCACAGTCGCTACTGGCCACACAGGGCTATTGAGTCCTTGAAGTGCAGTGGTCCAAACTGACATGTACTACAAAGATGGAACACACAGGAGATTTCAAAGACAGTATGAAAAAAAGAATACAAAGTGGCTAAGTTTTACCTTAATAAACAATGAAATAACACAAATATCAGGCTAAACAAAATTAATTGTATCTATTTCTTTGTACTTCTTCAAATGTGATTACTAGCAACATAGAAACTACACATGTAGCTCATGTTGTATTTCTGCCAAACAGCACTGGATTTTGTTTCTGTTTTTTAGTACTGGGGAATGGCCTCTGCACTGAACTACATCCCCCGCTGTATGTGTGTGTGTACGTACACACATACATTTTCTTCTTTCTTTTTTCTTTGAAATAAGATCTCATTAAGTCACTGAGCTGGACTCGATTTTGCAATTCTCCACTAGCTTCCTAGAGTGCTGGGATTACAGGCATGAGCCAATATGTCTGGCTTGTTTATTTGCTTACTTAGTTATTTTAAGTGCTGGGGATGGAGCACATGGACTCTTGCATGCTAAGAATCACCCTACCACTGAGCTGTACTTTCAGCCCTACCAGTAGTACTTTTGATGAAAGGTTTATGCTAATATTTTAGCTTCAAACCAGAAAAGACTCAGGATTCTGAACTGAACTGTACCCAATGTACCTGAAATACAAATCTAGGAATGTTACACATCTTAATTAAGTAAGTGGACTAGGAAAGCCATAAAGAAAGGTTATCTCAACTTTAGCCTTGGGCTGGGGATACAGCTCAGTGGCACAAGCACCTGCCTGGCAAGTGCAAGGTCCTGAGTGATTCCCAGTACCAAACAAAACAAAACAAAACAAAACAAAACAAAACAAAACAAAACACAAAACTTGCCAAACATCTGCAGTAACTATAGAACAATTCAGTTCAACTCATCTCTTAACAAATTTTTCAATAAATCAGAGAAGATTTACGTACCTTATCATGTTGTGTTTCTTCTAATTGCTTTTTTGCATTTTCAACTTCTCGCAGTAGAGAATTCTGAAAAAGATAAAAAGAAGTCTTCAGTATTAATTCTTTAAAATGTCCCATGTGATAATGTGACTGTGGGAAGGTTCATATGGGTATACTAAGGAGCAGTGCCACAGTCCCAGTCCATCACTGGCCACAAGACTAGGACAACATGTATTGTCTCTTGCTTCTTTCACTTTTCTTTTGCTGTTTTTTTTTTTTTTTTTCTTTTTCTGGTACCAGGAATTGAACTCATGACCTTGCGCTTGCCAGGCAGGCGCTATGCCGCTGAACTAAATCCCCAGCCCTTCTTTCACTTTTCAAAGTTCTAGATTTAGCAATGCAAAGTTCATGGTACAAATTTATCTTAAGCAGGTAGAAAGTTCATATTAATGTTTAGGTTTTGCAATTCATTGGCCACTTACAAAACAAGAAATCAAGTTTCAAATGTAAAATTACATTACAACAAATATTTGTACTTTGAAGACTGATCTGATCAGGAGGTGAGAGTTAGCATTGTATGAGCTCTCTAAGAATGTATTTTGTAATCAGTTTTGTGTAAAATTGAATGTGTCTCTTAAAGAGAAGTAAGCATAGGTCTCTCTTGAACAAGCTCAACCCACCCTAGTGCCAATCTTGGGACATTTCTGAGCCTCATCTCCAGGGACACTGCACAATTAGAACAGGTGTCATCAAATCTGAGCCCAACTGTCTGTCAGAGCATCTCTGACAGAGACTCTGAGACTCCCTTCACTCTGGGAACAGCTAGCATACTTCCAGGACTCGAGCACTCAGAGCCCAAGCTCAGATTTCTTCCAAACTAAAAGAGAAAGAAGGAGGGGAGGGGAATTAGAACAGGAGACTATTTGATTTAGTTGATTAAATCCTTTCTCTTATACCATATGCCTAAAGTGCTACTGTGCTTATAAATACGATAGTAGTTAACTTCCAAGCCAGGTGTGGTGGTGCAGACCTTATAATCCCAGTGCCCTTGGTGGGCGAAACAGGACTATCACAAGTTTGAACCCAGCCTGGGCAACTGAATGACTTAGTAAAACTTTGTCTCAAAAAAAAAAAAAATAAATAAATAAATAAAAATTACTCCTAATGACAAAGCATTAAAGGGCAAGCACTGGGCCAAATAAAGATTCTAGTGCGCACAGAGTCTGGTAAACTAAGGTCAATTACCCAAACCCAGGCCACTGCTTATTGGGAAGAAAAAAAACATTTTTAAAAAGATAAGACCTATCCCCTCACCCAAGGCTGGCCACAAGGTCCTCCTGTCATAGCTGACATGCCAGCACAGCTGGCTAATGTAAGATTTTATTGGAGCAAAGCTACATTCATACACACAGGTGCTATCTATGACCACTTTTGTGCTAATTACTCAGCACAGTTATTTTACTTAATTCCTTGTAATTACAATAAGCCTGAAATATTTACTGCCTGGCCCTTATATCATTTACCTACTTCTGTCCTAGAGAACAAAATGACAATTTCCCATACACTCAAATGGGGCAAGAACACAGCAAATGATTAAGTCAACTTAGTGAATGATAGCAGCCTGCACCTTCCCCTCCACAGCAAGATCCCTACTTTCTGTAATGGTCATCCACCACCGTCAGCCCATCTTTTGGGAGAGAGGGTGAGCACTCCTCTGCAAAGGCCTTGCAGTGAGTCCGATGCTCAGCCTACCTACCTTATCTTCCAGAGCAGCCATTCTCTCCTTCAGATGAAGTTGAAGCCTCTCATTGGACTCTGAAAGCAACTTGTCAACAGTGTCTGATAAACGTTTATTATGTTCTTCATTCATCTTTTCTCTTTGCCTTGCCTATAACAGGAGAAATAGATTTTGGACTTCAAGTAGACATATTACCATTACTTTAGAAGTACCAGGGACTATTTAGGTATGGTGGTGCATGCCTGTAATCCCAGTGCACTGGGAGGATTAGGCAGGAAGATCTCAAGTTCAAGCCCAGCCTAGCCAAATTAGCCACTCAGTAACACCTTATCTTAAATTATAATTTAAAAAGAGCCAGGGATATAGCTTAGTGCAAAAGCCCTGAGTTTTATATCTATTACAGCAGAAATGACAACAAAAAGTACAAAGGACCAAAAGAGAATCACACATGTGCCATCACTCCCCTGGCTGCTCCGTTCCCACTGTCGTCCCCAGAGGGGACTCTGTAACACCATGTTCAGAACCAATTCAGGCAGGAAAAGCTCAATGACAGGTCTTAGAGATTGCTAACTAAACGGTCTCATTCTCTTCTGTTGAATACATGACTCATGGGGACCTCAGGAATGTCCACAGTCTTTAACTGTGAGATGCACTTAAAGTGGAAATGATATGCAAGAGGCAGCAGGTATTTAAGGGGATGAGCCCTCTACGTACTTTAGAGGAATTTTCAAGGGAAAAAAATGAATTTAATTTAAAAACAAAAAAAAGGTAAAAATAAATTATTTTGAAAAAAGTAGAGACAGGGAGGGAATATTTTGCTTTTTAAAAATATTCCTGCATTGTTAAAGTTTCTCATAATGTAAACTTATATCCAAAAACTACAAATAATTACCTTAAGTAATTTTAAAATGTGTTAACAAAGCTGACAAGTCTGGGGTTTTGCTTTTACCTTATTTTGTTACTATAGTACTAGGAATTGAACCCAGGGCCCAGAGCTATATCCTCAGCCCTTTTTAATTTTGAAACAAGGTCTCACTAAGTTATGTAGGCTGGGCTGGAAATTGTGATCTCCTGCCTCAGTTCTCAGAGTACTGGGATTATAAGTATGTACCCTCACAAGTGCCACACAGTCATTTCAAGACTTACAAGCTTGGTTTTTACTCCATATCCTGAATGAACACAAGCACCAGGTGAAACGGGAAGAAGGTGCTAACAGGAAGCACACACATTTCCCTGTTGCCTGAGCACTGCTGTGGTGCTCAGGGGCTCATCCCAGGCAGAAGGCAGTTGGTGTGAGCTGCAATGTGCACTTATGTCTCAGTGCCCTGCTCAGGTAGGACTGACTTTACAAGGACTTGCCTACCATGAAGCCTAGCAATGCCTAGGTATGCAGCTTCATAATCACAGGTAAACTGTGAGTAATAGCATCTCCCTTTACTCAGACACTCACTGTAAAGATTAAATAAAGTCCCTAGGATGTGCACAACACAGTCACTCATTATCTAAAAGAGTTCCACACTTCATACAGGATACAGAATCCCTGATATCCTTTTCTCTAGACACATGTGATTATTTTCTATCAGCATTTGAATACTTTTAAAGTAAAACAGTTTAACATTTACTTTTAACTGCCATAGTTATAAACAGCTCTACCACATTGAGTTACTCTTCATACCTCCATAAACCACTTGTCATAGTAATGAAGTCCTCTAATAGGGAAAAGGTTATCTCTGCGTACAGCAAAGAGTGTGCTTCAGGATGTGGCTGTGTGCTGGGGAAGTGGGGATTGCCTAATATGCAATCTGTTCATAGGACTCAAAATCATTATTTCCTAGAAGCTTATCTGATTCTCCACAGGGTATGGCCAAGAATACAGACTTCTGGTAAAGATAAAACCTAACAGTCTTAACATAAAAAAAGATGGGTGATGTGCGAGTGTGAGGGTTCTACAATTAGGCGTTTATGCTTCCTCCCTCCACCCATCTGTCGAAGAGAAATCCAGCCCCAAATACTAGGTCAGGTGGCATCTGGGCCTGGGAGTACCTCTTCCTGTATCTGTTCCACAGTGGCACTCGCTCACCTCTGTCAGGGAAAATTCTGTGAGAATTTCAACTGACAGAACTCTCTACCACCATATTTTCCTACTGGTCTTTTCATGGAAGCTCAATTGTGATGTTTCACTTGCTGAAAACTATCTCTTCCTTCATCTATCCTTACGTTTGGAGTTCATAGTTCAATACTTTGGAACAGAGGTTTGACCATGAATTTGGGACTTCAGTGCCACATCCTGAGCAAGAAGACTACTCATCTACATTAACAGGCCTTGCTCTGTTTCAGGTGGGCCTGGGCAGTACCACAGATTTTAAGGGAATGTGTAAGATCCCACTTGTACCTGCAGGAGTTCCTTCAACAGACTGGCTAAGCATGAAGCCTTTCCTGGACTGGGGTCCCACGTACCCATGCAGTGGTGCCCATGGGCATGCATTTCTTCTGTGGATATAAAACTTCTGTGTGGGGGATGTATTCATCAGTGGACAACTCATGGACAAAGCCACAAAGTATGCACAATAAGAACTGAGATGGAGGCCCTCTGGGAGACCAGAGAGAAGGCAACACTAGAAGAGACCCGATCCCCTTTTGCTGGGCTTTGGAGCTCCAGGCTCACAACCCATTCGGTCCCTCTGGCTCCATACACACCCGCTGCAGTTCTTGGTTCTTCTCCTCCAGCTGTGCCTCCATCTGCCGTAGCCTCTCTTCAATGTTGCCATGTCTCTCTTCAGCCTGCCAACAAAGACAATGTGAGGGGATCTCACAGGCACACTATCAGAGGCATGCTGGGTACTACTGCAGCAGCAACAAGCATCACATGCTCTGCATGAACTGGCCAGACCACATCAAAGGGAAAGCCTTGCTCACACTGGCCAGCACACCCTCTGTGGCTGCACGTGTTAAACCGTGAGAGAGCCAACCCTCTGGTGTGGAGATGCTGAAGCACAGCGGGTGCTAGTGACTAACTGTGTGCTTCCCCCACCCCATGCCTGACCTTCATGGATTTGTGATTTCCCCATCCTCAGACTGCAACTCATTAGTCAGCAGGGAAAGCAGAAAGCAGCAGGCACAAGAAAGAAGCAATGTACACATTCTACCTTCCTAAGCTTGGAAGTAAGTTCGAACAGTTTAGCTTCCTTAACAGCAGAGCTCCCAGAAGACAAAGGGTCAGACTACAAAACCAATGAGGACAGAAAGATAGCAGGGAGAAAAGAAACCGACACTGTAAAGTGGATCACAAAGGGGAGGCAAGGTTCTGTTATAGCTGGTAGCAACACATCTGCTCAAAGGGACAGGTCTATCAACCTTGGACACCACCCACCCTCCCCCAGGTTACCCTTGCCAGCAGGATGTGGAGTCTGTCCAGCCCCTTTCCCCGCCCCCCAGCAGCTGACTAAGCCCAGGCCCAGGAAGATAGGATACCTTCCAGAGGCCAAGACAGTGCCTACTGATGCTGTATTGGGCCTGGCCATGTGTCCTGCCACTTCAGCACTAAGCTTTTTCCTATGTCCCTGGGAAGCTGAGCCTTACCAGTAAGGTGCTCCAGAGTCCCTGTGTGGACTGACCAATCAAAGCACCTGTTATACCACTTGGGAGCTGCCTCACATGCCTGTTTCCCCATGGATATTGAGAACTGGGAGGGCAGGGGCTATTCCTGTATAAGCTCAGCCAGTCAATAGTTCTTGAACAACGATTACCTTAAAATCTTAATTTTTAAGTCAGGCATGATGATGTACGCCTGTAGTCTCAGCTATTTGGGAGGCTGAGGCAGGAGGATTACATGAGTCTAGGAATCAGGAGTTTGGGGTCAGCTTGAGCAACAGAGCAAGACCTCGTGTTCAGAAAAATAAAAAATCCTCAAAACATTTTTAAGTAATTTTTTTTTCATTTTTAAGTAATTTTAAAAGAATGAAATTACTTAAAAATTTACTACAAACTTATTTTGATTATCTTTATAAGAAAATGGCTTTTTTTGTATCTCTGAAAAAAAAGCCATCCTCTTTTTATAACAAAGCTTCTAAGCCTATGCTTAAAGTTGGTGACTAAAATAATCCTAACAAGCAGTGACTCAGATCACAACATGGTGGATGCACAGCGTATACCTGACAGAACGGGAAGAAGACTCAGGTTAACGACAGAGAAGGATGCTGCCTGACATTTACAAAGCAATCCCATCCCAGACAAAACAGCACTGAAAACAAATCTGAACTGTTCCATGGATTCAGGTGTCCTGACATGGATAATCAAAGTCCTAGCATGTGACGTGGGCACCAGGGTACCTTGGACAGCGCTGCCACTCTCTGGGCCAGCTCTGCCTCCACCTCTGGCAGTGTCTCTGCCTTCCTCAAGGTCTGCTGCAGCTTCTGCTCAGCCAGCTCCAGGCGCTCCTGTAACTGGCGGTTTTTGTCCTCCGTCTAAAGAAGAGAGCTCAGCATCAGAATGCAGCACCTCCTTCCTGGCTTTTTTCCATTGTTAACAGATTTAGACAAACTGAACACAGATGTAGACTGAACTGCAAGTCAGAAGCCACAGGGACTGGGCAGCTGCTTTGGGACAAGGCTTTTCTCTTTACCTTGTTGGGCTTGATTTCAATGTGTAAAATACCTCTTTTGATAAAGTTTTTGCTTTTCATAAATATCTTCAAAGAAGTTAGTGTTTTTTAAAAGACAAAGGTTCCTATATCTTAAGGAAACTCAGTTTTCTGTAAGAGCTCATTCATTCTTATTGACAAGGTAAGAAGGGCTTGGACAGCCGGGCATGGTGGCACACCCCTGTCACCCCAGCACTCAGGAGGCTGAGGCAGGAGGATTGCTACAAGTTCAAGGCCAGCCTAAAATGCATAGTGAGTCCCTGACTCAAAATGACTGAAAAGGAAGAAAAAAAAAAAGAAAAGAAGAAGGGCTTGGTACTAACCCACGTCGAAAAGCAACCCGACCCCAACTTGAAGGTGACACTGCTTCTGCATATTACTGCCAGAGGGCAGGCCTTATTGGCTCTGGGCACCTTTCTCACAGAGTTCTTCCAAAAGCATCCTAATGATAAGCTGCTCAAGTTTTAAAGTTGATGATTACTATTTTAAAAAATCCTCTAAAAAAATTTTAATGTAGAATATTTAACAAAGATTTTTTTGAAAACATCTCAAAAATATCTCCAAGTATAGGTTCTAAGAGGCTATTTTCTTTTATATGCAGTATGCCCTTCTTCTCAGTGCACATTTATCTCAGTATAGGAACATATACATCATCCTTTAAATCCTCAAAAACACAGCATATGTTCTATTTTATAATCTGCTTATTGAAGTCATTCTTACTATGAACCTTTTACATGTTATTAAACATTACTTTACAACATCACTTTTAATGCTAGTCTACTATTTTATTTTTGAGCAAACAATGCACATTATAAAATATAGTGGTACTACAGTTCACGAACTCTATTTTTTCTACAACTTTGGAAAAAGATGGTCACATTTGTGTTTGCGTGGGAAAGATGGCAGCAGTCATGACTGTCATCCAGTGCAGAATTTGGGACAAGGCTTTTCTCTTCACCTTGTTGGGCCTGATTTCAGTGAAATCAAACAAATGAAACTTGCCAAATGCTTCTGTTGTAAATCAAACTGTTCATAAATAAATGTGTTCATGAACCAAGGCGCCACTGTGCCAAACATTTTTCAAGAAACCCGATGCAAGTGTTTCTAGTTACCAAGAACAAATTACCCTGAAGTTCTTTGACACTCTGCCCCTTTAGTAAAAGTACTAATAAGCAAAAGAATAACTTTCAATGCAAATGAATGAATCAAAGAATGTACCTCCACAAATATTATTCATTAAAATCAGAAAAGGGTCCATAAAATCCATTACCTGTCGATGTATAGAATCTTTATTTGCAATTTCATTTTCAAGTTTATCATTGAGGTCATGCACAGATGTGGCTTCACGCTGTGCAGCGAGGTAGCGTTTTTCAAGGGTAGTGATTCTCTCCTCCATGTCTTCCTTCTGGGCCATTGCCTAAATTAGGTGTTTCAGAGGGGGAAAAGGGCAGGTAGTTAATGCATAATGTATTAATATACTTCAGTGAGAAAAAACTGGACAAAATCCTAAATTCAAATCATATATAAAAACTAAACTGATGTCCTCAAGACTAAACTGCTGTCAATCTTCTCAAATGTGGATGAAAATGTACTTATAGCAAATGTAAATATTCAATATGATTAGCACAGATTCATCTGAGTAAATGCTGTCTTACTACTCACTTTATCAAAGCTTATCCTTTTGTACGTAATATATTTACATAATTTTTTACATAATATTACAAAGTACGCATAAATAAAATATCTTAAACTATAAGAATTCAAGAAGGTGATGGTGTCCGAGATGAAGACAGCCTATGTCTGCCCTCAGCTACAAACAGGCTTACTAGTACAGGGCATGGCCTTTCAATGGGCATAGCAGCAAGACAGAAAGATTTATTTTCTCAGGTGAAAGTTGGATAAAATCCCATATAATTACAAAATTCAGGCACACTGACAAATGGAACGTAAGTCAAAGTTTAACTGAATGCAATCACCTGAAGTACACATTCAAATTTATATTATACACTATCAAACACAACTTTTTATGTGTACAATTCCTGTCTTCTATCCCCAAATTCACTGTTGTTTGGGTCTTTCTCTGTCTACTAAGTAATTATTTTTAACAAATTCTTAATATTTAAAAAGGCAGATCTTAAAAGAAAAATTTCACAATTCCCTTTACAGGAATATTTTCCTGCCACGGACAAAAAATAAATACTATAGTAGGTTACATAACATATGCCAATGCTTTCCTTTGTTCTAAGTTCTCACAAAAAAGTACCCCAGTAAGCTACCAAACACAAGTAACCCTGTTCTACACACCTGCAAACTAGCCCTGGGCCTCACAGAGCCATAAAGGGCAGGTTAAAAAGTGACGGGAGGAAGTATCAGAGAAAATATCTAGCCCTCGTTTGATTTTATAATAGTGATTAGTTTCTCATAAAATTACACAGCAGAAATGTTTTTCAGAAATGAGCATATCTGGACATATTTTTACATCAAGATCCTGATGATCCAAATGTAAACAAATTTCACACTTTCATAGTTGACCTGACCTCCAAAACTCAGTATCATACCTCTGTGCATGAGGAAAATACCAAAAAACTAGAAGACAGCTGATAATGCTCCCTTTTCCATAGCCCCAGAGAACACTCACATCTAAGTGAGCACAAAGCACAACTAATACCGACATGTACTTGTTTAGGGAGTGCATGTACTTGTATAGGAAGAAGGAAGCTGAACATAAGGAAGAGCACATTATGACAGCTTAAAGCTATAGAGACGAAGAATCTACATGAGAGTGGAGAATGAACTCAAATAACCCAAGTGGGAAAGGCTGGGCAAGTTCTCCTCTACTCTTTTATTTTTTCATTTCTTTTGGTACCTGGGATCGAACTCAGGACCTTGTGCTTTCCAGGTAAGTGGTTATGTCACTGAGTTACATCCTCGGCTCCTCTGCTCTTTTAAAAGACTGCAGGAAAGGAGAAATTCTCCAACCACATGGAGGCAGTATATCACAGTCTGATAGCATTACTGTGTTTTATTATTACTCATTCAATAATCTAAAGGCTGAATGTAACTGACAGGAAAGGACAAAAGTAGCAGAAAAAAATAATCAGTTATCCTAAACACTCCAAATACTCAACATTATAACCCTGCAATTTTTATTATCACTTACTTCACGAACATCTCGTTGCAATTTTGTGTTCATTTCTTCAGACTTGATGAGATCCTTTCTAGCTGTGTCAAGATCCTCTTCCAGCTCCGACACATGGCTGGAAAGTGTAGCCAGGCGCTCCTTCATCTGGTTCTGTTCTTTCGATTGCTTGTCTATGACTTCCTGGAGCTCAATTACTTTAGCAAGGTCTTCCTCGTGGCTTAAAGAGCCATCAGATGATCTCTGATGGGTTAAATAAATAAATAAATACACACACACACACACACACACACACACACACACACACACACACCCTTTAAATAACCTTAGTGTAATACAAAACAAAATAATTTCAGGAATAGGGACCATCAAAATGGATTTATATCTGTCGGATGACAGAGTTCTCACAATCACTTCAGCTGCAAGCACGGATTTTAGCAACAGCTTCCAAACAGCATCACATACGTACCATGAACATACAAAATCAGAAACAGAACAAACAGAAAGCCCAAGGACTTACTTTTCCATTAGTGCTTGGTGTATTTTCTTGTTCATGGTTTATGTCAAGCACTCCTTCTGTTAGTGTTTTTTTCTGATTATTCTGTTCTTTAAGAATCATTAGCTAAAACCAAAAATTGAGTTTAAGAATAAAACAACTTTTTTTTGTGGGGGAGGGTGCGTTTTCCAGTACTGGGAATCAAACTCACAACCTTGTGCTTGCCAGGCAGGCGCTGTGCCACTGAGCTAAATCCCCAGTCCCTAAAATAACTTTTTAAGAGAAGTGAGTAAAGACAGCAAAATTCCTTTTGGAGAAACAGAATTATACAGTGCTAAAAGTAAAACAAGAAAGTATATGGTAATGCCATCCATCCTGAACAGAACCAGATTACTAGAAACAGAATTTACTAGCTTCTTGACAAAGGGTATTTTAGAAATTCTACAATCTGAAATAAAAGTCTAGTCTCAATTCAAATGACCCCATCAGGTTGGTCTTTAATTAGAAAGATAAACAGGCTCCATAGTTTTTTTTAAAAATTCTGAGATAAAAATAAAAAACTGCCCAATTCCAGTGCTACGATGATGTCTCAAAATTACCTCCTTGTGTGTGGCTCCTAGTTCTTCTTCTAACAAGCTGCACCTTTCCAGGGCTACTCGTAACCGCTCTCGCACCTGAAAACAATGTTGAGTTTTTGTATGTATACATATTCTTGCTGTAATTATCCTAATATAATATTAGTGAAATATATACAATAAAGTACTATGTCTTTCATTGATATTATTGTCAAGAAAATGTCCTTGTTAATGGCTTTAAATTTTAAGGCTGAGAAACTCTTGCTCCTAAATAAATTAACATTACCAATTCTTAACAGGAAGTCAATACACAGAATCAGTCAATTTATTTTTTTTTCCCTCGGTTTTCTTGGTTTTTATCCGGTACCGGGAATCGAACTCACGACCTTGCGCTTGCCAGGCAGGCGCTGTGCCGCTGAGCTAAATCCCCAGCCCCAGAATCAGTCAATTTAAAACACACATACCAGATAGTACTTGTTAATCATATACAACACTGCCTTTAACAGAGAAAATCTGTTTACAAGAATTCAAAAAACTACAAAAGTTAAAGGTAAACAAACACATGCAAAGTCTGCTATAACACAGCATGTGCACAAACCCAAAACCATTAGTGTAACTGATGTACCTTTTCATCTAGGGCCTTGTGGTGTTCAAACAAGGACTTCAGTGCTTTAAGCACCTCCACCTCGCTGGACACACCTGCAGGAGACTGTGCTTGCCGCTTCACCACAGTCATCCTGAGAGAGCGTTCATGCCTGGAGACAAGGCACTCCAAATGTTCTAGGAGCAGCTGAAACAAGGCCAAACAGGGACATGTAAAGAGCATCTTTCATTTCACATTCAAGTCCTTTACACTCTCATGCTAAAACATGTTCAAATCCTTTTAATTCAGTAGAGTTAGATAAGCTCCCCTCAATTGTATTAGAATGTCATTAATTCCCGTGACAAATTTCTTATTTTTCTTTTTTTAAAGACAGGGTCTCATTTTGTAGTCTAGGCTGGGCTGCGACTCACTCTCTAGCCCAGGCTGTCCTCTAACTCAAGATATTCCTGGATCAGCTTCCTGAATGTTGAGACTGTAGGTATATGCCACCATGCCTAGCTTATCATAAATTTTATGCAACGTTTAATGCTCAAATGACTGAACACACATACTCTACTCAGAAGGAAAAACCACAAAAAGAGTTTAAAAGCAGTCAGAATGAGTATCTTTTCATTCTAAGACACCAAAACTGATCCTGATGTTGACTCTAGAGAAGGATGGTAACCAGAGCCCACTGACCCTTGTGTTGTTCCTTTCTGCTTTCAGCTCGGCAATTTCTTCTTCCCTCTCAAGCAGCTGTTCTCTGCATATGTTGAGTTCTTTCGTGAGTGCTGCAAACTCCTACAAAGCAGCAAGAAAATGAACACATGCATAAATAAAAATCTCTTAGGCAAGACTTCCATTGGCCGCATAGTCCACACACACAGGCAACCCAATCACAGGATATATGGCGTGCTCCTCCAGAGAAATGGGGATCAACTAGCTGGCCTGAGACTACGTATGTATTCCCTATAGGATGAGACCCTAATCCAGACCATCTGACTTCCCTCCACCCTAGGCACTGCTGAAAGCGCAACAGGGGATAATGGCAGTCCACGCCCACCCCCTTAGAATCCAAAAGCAAATATTTTCCTGAACTGGAATCCCAAAATAAAGCACCTGAAGATATTTTTAAGTGACTCACAGATTTGGGACCTAGAATCCTTGAAGAGATAAAGGAAAAAAGGCTTAGAAGGTCACCACCTAGTTCTAGTCTTCGCTCTATGCTGATTCGTTCCTGGGGGCAGAATAACTTGGTTTCCCTGAATAATTTGGTCAAAGTCAACTATGAAAAAACTGGGCTTTTTTCAAGTACTAGTCAGCCTTTTGCAAAGAGGAAGGTCTAAGAAAACTATTTGTGCAGCAGTATGGGAGAGCTTCCAGAAGGCTGAGAGAGGCCATAGGAGCCTCGCATCACTGTCCTGGTATGAACCTTGTGCTATGACATTGCTTCACAAACATCACAAATGAGCTGAGTTCAAAGACGTGAATGTGGAGCAAAGCCACTCTGAAATAAGTATAATCATCAGCCAATGCTCCTCTCCTTAAGTGTTTTTCCATTAGAAGATAAAGAACGATAAAGATCCACCTGATAAATAATTAGACCTTCAAAATAACACATGCTTGAGTTAGGTAATTCTAGAAAGTTGGTTTAAAACAGTGATATTCTTAAAGTGCATTCATAGCAATTATTTGCAACTCAAAGTCAACCTCACCACAGGAAGTACAGGCCCATGGAAGTCTGCTTTAACCAGGCCAGCCCTCATATGCCTATGTGAGCCATAGTGAGAATGCGTAAGTAATGTGTGAGAGATAAATAGAGGCAGCACTGCCACAGAAAGCAGTGGAAAAGAACAAAATTTCTCTTTTAAACTAGTATTTCTTCTGTAAGAATCATGACAGTGGTGAGTTCTACTGGCCTGGCAACTGGAGCTTTGCAGCATGCTCCCCAGGGAAATGTGAGGAAATGATTAAAAACCACCTTCAAGCTCCTGGAAATGTCTCAAAGGGTAACAGCAAATGAGGAAATATCTATTCAAGAAATATCAGTAAGAAAGCCAGGGGTCCATAGTATTTTAACTAGGACTTCTATCTGCTTCCCCTCCCAGCTCAGCATAGTGGGCTTCACTGCAGATTGTTCCAACCTAAAACACAGGGCCCTTCACCAGGCCAAAACCACAGTGGCTCCTCAGACTAACACTGCAGGGTCCCTTCTTCCAGGCTAGCAACAGCGTTCCCTCCTAGGCCAACAATATAGGGTCTCCTCCCCAGGATAACAACATATAAAGTCTTCTCCCTTGGCCAACAGAGGGTTCTTTCTCCAAGCTAGCAACACATGGTTCTCACAGCCAAACCAACACTGCAGTGTCCTTCCTCTCCTAGGCCAACAAGGCAGGATCCCTTCCCCAGGGAAACAGCACAGAGGTATTCCCCTGCCAGACCACAATGCAGGATCCTCTTCTCAGACTCACAATGCAGGGCCCCCTACCAGGGCCAACAAGGTCTGCTCCTTCCTGCCAACTAGGTAAAAATCATCCAAATGTGTCTTGAACCCTGATAAAGGTCCAGCCAGGTGTTGAGACATCTTCACAGGGCCAAAAGCCAGTCTTTAAGAACAAGACTTGTGGATGGTAAGCATTGGAGCAAAGTGCCAAGCTGCCAAGTAGAACTTTGCCCTGTTCTCTACCAAGTGTGCGCTCTTCCCTATGGTACTGAGATTTCTCCTGTAGATGCCAATCCTGCCCTAGTGGATGCTCTGACTGGCATCTGCCCTCTTGATGAACTCCAACTGACTGTCGGGTCATCTAATAACTACCACTAATGACAGAGTGTACCATCTCATTAATGGGATCTTTTATCAGAAAGATTCTGTGGCAGATAGAAGAAAAGTGGACTTCAACTAGCCTAAGTCAAAAATCAATTACATTTCACACACCTATCAAGTCTGTGGGCAGACCTAGCTCTAGGCCTACCTGAATTTAGGGCCTTGAATTTTTATCATTTTATCCCTCTTTGCTACAATCTGGTTCAACTGTGTGGAGTTACTACCAATTGTCTGTGTTTGACTTTGTCTACAACACAGTCTATCATCCTAGCTAATGTCTGTTTCATTTACTAGATTCCAAGTTGGTTCTTTGTCATATCTGCCTGCTCTTATTTCACTCCCTGTTTTCATGGATGTTAATCTGTCTCTAAGTATCATGCATACTTATTTTGGCAGTTTTGGCAGATTCTCCATCGATTTCTGACAGAGTAAAGTAGGCACACATCAGTGAGGAGTCATCTCTGCAAGAGTATCTATCTTTTTTTTTTTTTTTTTTTTTGGTTTTTCTCCGGTACCGGGACTCACGACGTTGCGCTTGCCAGGCAGGCGCTTTGCCGCTGAGCTAAATCCCCAGCCCCTAAGAGTATCTATCTTTAAGCACTGTGGAATCTGGATTGCATGCTCATCTAGATGGGGAAGTTTTATGTTGTTAGCACTATCCCTGTCTCAGTCACTTTCAGCTACTATAAAGAAACTACCATAGACTGGGTGGTTAATAAACAACTGATAATTATTTCTCACAGTTCTGGAGGCTGGAAGTCTAATATCTCAATGTCGGCAGATTCAGCATTGGGTGAGGGCCTGACTGCTGACTTTTCCCTGTGTCTTCACATGACAAAAGGGTCAGGGAACTTTCTGTGGTCCCTTTTATAAGGAAGGGCATTAATCCCACCCAAGGGACTCTACCCTCATGGCTCCAGCTCCTAACACCATCACACTGAGGGTTAGGATTTCAACATAAGCCTTCTGCAGAGGACACAAACCAAAGAACTAGAACTGCAGTTGCTGGCCTCCTACCTTCCCCCTAGGTGTCAATCCAGAATCTGGTTTTCCACGGTGATACATGGTTCCATGATAGAGTATGTTCACCCTGTTACAGAATCACTGGAAGGGGCAACTCAGCTCAGGTCTTGCTTTCTATACTTCTTAGGACCCTGACATCCTATTAAAGCCCCAAGGTGCATAGCTGAGAGTGGCCTTAGTGCTGGGAATCCTTACCTAAGCCCAGCTTCAAAAAGTGTACCAGGACTTAGTTTCAGTTCTTCAGTCCTTCTGACTCTAACCCTGAAGAACTAAATCTCCCATGACATTGTCTGCTGGGTGCACAGGCTCAGCAGACCAGTGAGGAGCAACTCATGCCTACCATGTAGGCTTCCAATCTCCTTCTGTACAAAGGGTCTTCATCTCATTTGTAGACTTGGCTGTCTTTTGTTTGTTCCTCTAAGTTCTACCTTTTCACTGCTTGTGCTTAGAGTAGAGGTATGGCAAAACATGGGTTTATGCATCGTTTTTGGTCAGAATCACAATTCATTTAAAGAACTGTTTCATACCTAGTCTGTGACAGCCACTGGGCCATCAGAGAGGCAAGGTACTCCTCAGGGTGCTCTACAGGGAAGACAAACTGGACAGAACCTTCATGTAATAGAATGAGACACACCCAGGCTACTAAGCTATCCATGATGGAACTGGGCATGCTTATCAGCTTTGCTAAAGGAGATGGCAACTGAGTTGATTTTTTGTTGTGGTGCTGAGGCTCAAACCCAGTGCCTTGTGCATGCAAAGCAAGAACTCTACCACTAAGTCACATCCCCAGCATTGAGTTGATTCTGAACAACCTACTTTTTCACAAAAACATGAATGGCATCTGGAAAGTGAGAAGGGCTGGGGTCTGGGGAGCAGGGGTGCAGAAATAAGGTGAGCAGCATGATTGTGAAAACCCTGTACAACAGTCAGAGTCTGGACTCATCTGCAGGGGTTCTCTTATCCACAGCCTGGGAGGGCCTCGAACAGGGAGTGGGCAAACGATCAGAGTCTCAGGCAGTGCTCAGCATGACGAAGGCTGAGCTGGGCTGCAGAGGGAGAAGATGATGAGAAACCAGCCAGCAGCGCCACAGAAGCCCCAGGAAGAAAGGAGGCTCTGAATTAAGATCAATACTAGGGAGGGAAAAACTCAAAAAGAACTCTTAACACTAAACAGAAGAATGTGAGACAAGCATCAGGTGCACAAGCTGCACTCTTCATCTACTTCAACAGGACTTCCAGTCACTGTTTTCAAGAGCCTGTCAGGGGTCAAGGCTAAGAGCTGGGGAACAGACTCACCCAGGGCTACAGGTATGAGAAACAGGGCTTGTGGGTCTATTTTAAAGCATAGAGATAATGAACACATCTCAGAGCAATGATGGCGAACCTGCAGCACACGTGCTGCAGCCAACTGTTTGTTATCACTTAAAGCCCTGTAAGGTTCACCATCACTGTCTTAGAGGAAAACAGGTTTGGGGATGACTCTAAGAATTGAGATGGCAGTGACCAGAGGAAGAGTATGTTTTGAGTGGAAGATCTAAGAACTGTATTTGTACTTGATGAATTTGAGATGAGTGCTACATAGCCATGGGGCAACATCAAGTGGAGAGCTGTAACTCTCACTCTGTGGTTCTTGGCACTATCGGGGGAGGGGATACCAGTATCATTTTCCTTCCATGCAATTCAGTGTAGACAAGAGGAGATGAGGGTCAAATCCTGGACAGTCAACACTGCTGAGTATCAACAAGGAGCCTGGGATAGGTCTGCCAACACAGGAGGGAAAGTGGAAAGGAGACTTTTGAAGCTGCATGTTCTCAGGTGGAAGACCAATCACATGTATGCACTGACACTGGCAGATTAAGTCAGCTGACACATCACTGACAGCAGAATATGCTGAAATGGAGACCAACAGTGGCTCTGTGCAATGGTGGGCAAAGTGTAACACAGCATGGGAGGGGAGAAAGTAAAACAGTGAGGACTGAGAACTTCTCCAAGGAAATTTGTAGTAAAGGGGAGGAAAGGAATAGGACAGTAGCTTAAGAGATGGAGTGAAAAGGACCTTGTGGAAAATGAGATGTTTGTAGGCAGATGGTAAGAATCCAGTGAGTTGGGGAATGGACATAGCAGCCACAAGCAGGCAGAATCTAGAGGCTAAAAGGAGAAGCTGGCCTTTTCGGAGAGAACAGAGTCCCTCACAGTATAAGAATGCAGACAACATGGGCACAGGTCCAGGTATAAGGTGAGGTTAATGAATTTCTTCTAGTTTCACTAAGAAAAATTGAGCCAATGCCATCAGTTTGTATTTTGGGGATTGCATCTGGAAGAGGAGGGCAGTAGGGCATACAGAACACATATGACTGCCGGCAGTGTAAGTGGGAATAGAGAATGCACTAAACAGAGTTCAGGTTGGGGCCAGGTACATGTAATGAAGTGAAAAAGGAAAGGAAGCAAAGGAAGCAGAAGGGCACATGGGGCTGTGATGGCAACACAGATCATGGGATGCAGATGGGCAAGGAAAAAAGGAGACATGCAGGGTGGGTGAAGCACCACAACAAGATGGAAGGGTCCCAGGCCTACAGGTTCCAGCAGGACTGAGCATCAGCCTTTTAAAACCCTACTTTCAATCAATGTTGTTGCCTTTGCATGAAATACCCCATCAGGGTAGAGCAAGAGGACTTGGAAATATGTGTGCTAGTTGCACGCATGGGCTATTGTCTGTGACACAGAAAGGGTGGTACTTGTACTCGGGCCACCTTGTGCCATATAAACCCTCACCCTAGGTTCCCCTCATCTTCTTTCCTTTTGTTCCTTTCATCCTCAGAAGCAGCCTTTATCTTTTCCACAGTTTCCCACAGACTTCCCTAAAACCCTTAAACTATTCTTACCTACTGGTTTTCGATTTGCCCTCTGGAACAAAGATTGGTATTCTGGTTAAATAAAAGTATTTCCAAAAAAATCAACAGCCAAAGTCATTCTTGGTATACTGCTCTAGTTAGAGTAAAAAAAAAATTTATAAAGTCATTCTTGGTATACTGCTCTATTAGAATAAAAAACAAATTTATAGAACTTGATAATTATTGTACTCAAAGAAACATATTTCTCTTTGCTCAAAAGAATTAAAGAACTGCAAATGTATCACAGCAAATTTAAACTTAGGCATTTAAAGAAACAGGCAAGAAATTCCAAAATGCATACCTGTAATCCCAGCACATGTTCCTATTGTATTGTTTGTACTATGAAAGAAAAAAGCCAGTATGAACCTCAAATGTAACAAATAAATGATCTACCTTCTTACCCTTACAGGAATTTAATTTTCTGTATACTTTTTTCTTCTTTAGAAAAAAATATTACTTTAAAAACTTCTGTAAGATAGCTGGGTGTGGTAACTCACACATAATCCCAGCTACTCCAGAGGCTGACGTAGGAGGATTCCAAGTTCAAGGCCAGCCTGGGCAAAGTGGTGAGACCCTGTCTTGAAATTAAGAAGAGTCTGGGGATATAGCTGAATGCTCCCTGGGTTCAATCTCTAATACCAAAAAAATACTATAGGACACTGCACAACTAGCTTAAGGTGACATTTTATTTACTGATACTGTAATTACTGTATTAAGTCACTTTTGCTGGGACACAATACTTGACATAAACAACTTAAAGGAAAAAAGGTTTATTTTTGGCTAACAGTTTCAAAGGTTTCAGTCCATGGTAAGCTGGCTTCAAAGCAGAAACATCAAGAGGGCAGGGCATGGCAGAAGAAAAGTACTCACCTCATGACAGCCAAGAAGCAAAGAGAGCAAGAAAGACCCACAGAGAAAAAGGACAGGGTTCAGGCACAAGAATATATCCTTCCAGGTTAGTTACTCAGTGATGTGGTTCTTCCAGCCATGCCAGAGATCCTAACAGCACATTTAGCTATGAATTCATCATCAAATTTTTGATCCACTGATGAAGTTAATGCCCCTGTGATCCCTCTAATCATGTTCCCAAAACCCCACCTCTGAATACACAAGCATTCTGGAAGACATTTTTGGTCCAAACCATAACATTTAAAGTTTACAGTAAGCCAGGTGTGGTGGTACATGCTTGTAATCCCAGCACTCTGGGAGTCTGGGGTGGGTGGATCATAAATTTAAACCCCAGCTGGGCAACTTAGTGACTTAGCAAGATCTTGTCTCAAAATAAAAAATTAAAAAGGGGTTGGGAATATAGCTTAGTGAGAAAGCCCTAAGTTCAATCTCCTCCGATCCCCAAAGTTTCAAGTATTTTCTAAAACTGAACAGATATAATAATCACTGGGAATGTTCATTTAAAATACAAGACTGAGCAACGCAAATTCATTGACAATGGACATTATCCAAGATTGAGAGAGAAAGTAAAATTGATTAAAAAACTTGGTTTCACATAATGTTCAACAATGTCGATATTTATCAATTTCTGGACAAAAGTTTCAGATCTGGATAACACATTCAGATTATATATACCAAACATAATTGATAAATCCACAATCAGGCCATTTGTTTGTTTGTTTGTTTGTTTATTTTAGTTTTCTGAGACTGGGTCTTACTGTGTAGTCCAGGCTGGTCTCAAACTCATAGCAATCCTCCTGCCTTAGCCTCCCGAGTGCTGGGATTACAGGTATGCACCATCATGCCTGGCTTATTTATTTTTTGAGACACAGGGTCTCATTATGTAGTTCAGGCTGATCTTGAACTCACTACGGAGCCTAGTCTGGGATTGAACTCAGGACAATTCTCCTGCCTCACTCTCCCAAGTGCTGGGGTTATAGGTGTGCACTATTGCATCCAGCTTGCCAATTTTAAATTGAGTCCTATGGATCAGATATGACGTTCATCTCCAAAGGTAATACATCACCTCCCACTCTATCCTTCTAGAGGCTTGCAGGTGGCTCCTGGTTGACAGAGACAGCAAGGACTCATTGCTCCATGCTCTCATGGGTCCCCTGGCCTTGTCCTCCCTTCCTCTTCCCATTTTCTTTACCTGAACATGTCGTATTTTTACATCTCTTATTTTATAATGCCATCAATAGCACTATTTTATTTTTAATTACTTGTTTCACAAACCCTTTGCTAAAACAGAAAGAAGGCTTTACTGGATGGAGTATTATGTAGCCACAAAGAAGGAAATGCTGACCCACCCAACATGGATAAGCTGTAAGGGCATTATGCTGAATGAAATAAGCCAGTCATTAAAAGACAAATACTGTGATGATTCTACTTGTATGAGGTCCCTAGAGGGGTCAGATCCACAGACAAAAAGGAGCACGGAGTGTGCCAGGGGCTGAGGAGCAGGAGGGGTAGGGTCAATGTTTAACAGGGACACAGTGCCAGTGTCAAGAGATGAAGAGTCCTGGAGAGGGATAGTGATGATAGATGTACAATATTGTATATGTGCTCAAAGTCCCTAAACTGTGAACTTTAAAAAAATGGTTAAAATGGGGAACTAAAAAGGGGGGGCTACGTTTTACCATAATAAAAAAAAAACAGGAGAAAATACTTCACTGAAGGCAAAAAAATCCATGTCTTCTCATTCTAGTAATATATAGGGTAACAAAATGGGAAGTAGGTCTAATTTTAGCAAATGGAAATGAGCACCAGAAAAACTGACTCACAGACTGACAATGTTTTCAGTCAGGAAAAGCTATTTGCCTCAGTCAGATTTAAAAGCATGTCAAAACTGAAATAAAAAGAAAATTGAAAGTTTATTAAAATGAGTAAGTCATAGACTGTGAAACCTCCATGTCTTGATTAAAAGCATACTAAGAGTGGCATTTTCTCTCTTGCTCCACACAGAGATAGGACAGGGACACTGGGGCAGACAACAAAAAAACCCTATACCTCTATAAAATCTGACCCACGGACATCAGCAGCTAACTCAACTACAGACTTGTTCAATGCCACCATGAATGAAACAACCTAGGATTTCTGATTGATGGATGTCACTTGTAAGCAGCAGATTAAAAAACAACCATTCCAAAAATTCCAAACACCTAGGGCAGAATAACATTTCAATATGACCCCGTATGAATGTAAAGCAAATGCACACTTGTATATATTTTTCCTAGGTACACAGATAAAATATGGAAAGATATACACCAAACTGCTAATGCTGTTAGCCAATGTAGCTAGCAAAGCAAGCTGGACAACTGACATCCCCTTTTAATTTTAATTTCTAAGTATATATTGCTTAGCACTTAAAAGAAAAACAAACAGAACTGCTCTTCCTTTGTTTTCTTTCTAAATCAGGCTAAAACTCAAGGACATGACTAGAATAGGACTGTCCACATAACTTGCCCAGAAACGTCCCCTAAGCCATGGTCCTATGGCTTTCAAGTCTATCACTTACTTTCCTGCACCTCCATCATCTAGTCTGTCTCCACTGTCTCCCTAGAAAAGCTCTGGCTAACACATTCCTCTCTGTGACCCTAAAGGCCAGTTTCTGTCCTCACCCAACCTGGCCTGCTAAGGAGCAGGGACTGCAGACATGCAGTCCTTCCAGCTCTTCCACTAGCCCCCTTTCCTGCCTCTCCACTCATAAAATAGGGGTGCCCCTGTGGTGCTCCTCCAGGGTGCTGCTCACCCCAGACACACTAGCCACTGGCCCACCTGTGCCCACAGCTTCACCTGCTCACCCTGGGCCCTCCATCTGCCCACTACACATCTCTACTCAGATATATGTAGTGGTTCAAAACACTCTCCCCACCCTGCACTTCCTTTTGTTCCAGTCTCTACCTCCTCCTAAGCCTGATGCAGAGGTCTCTTGAGCGTACAAGGTAGCACAATGAGTGCCTGGCGCACAAAACAGCCCCATCACAGTGGTACTTCCAGAAGTCAGCTCTGCATGAGTAACCCTGCCTCTCACTTCCCTGTGCCTTACACCAGCAAAGTGTGACACAGGGAAACCCTCAGTGCCCTCAGCACAGTTCTTGTTCCTCTGCTGGACCTCACTGCCTGCCTTGCGTCTGTGAACTGCCAGCACTCCTGATCAGCAGCTCCACCTTCACCTCAGGGTTGATGTCTTTTCCTGTAGAGGGCTTTTCAACTTCCACTGCTAGACACGCTCACAGCTTACCCTCCCACAAGCATTCTGCCCTTTCAGTCACAGTGGTGAGCTGTTTTCCCCGTGAGCCCAGCAGTTCCCAAGGCAGAAACCTAATCCTGTGTGCCCAGCCAGTGTGTGCCATCTAAGTGACAGAGATGACACCAAGGAACACCCACTCTCAAAGGAGAACAATGCCTAGTAGGAAAGACAATGCCAGTCAATCACACTTAACTCCCAGGATTTCCAGGTAGCAAGGCATGGCTCATGTCTGATGCCACTGGGACTGGATATAGAAAAACTACGCACAGAGTCAGACTTCTAGGCCTTGCCCTTCTGCATCAACACTAGGTATGGGGTCAGGGGAGCTGGCAGTAGTATGTGGTTTCTAAAAGTTCCCCTGGGTAATTTACTAGCCTTCTAAGGTTGGAAGCATCTTACTTTTCTTAGGACCTCAGAAACATCACGTAAGTTCTTCCTTCTGACTTATTTACCTACGAAAGGGAATTCATTCTACCCAGAGCCTACAATTGGGACAATCAAATGAGAAAGCTGTAAACCATGCCATTCAACTAAAATAGAGACAGTAGTGCTGCCAATCCTCCAGCTCAACAGAATCCCACAGACCTTCCACAGTGACACCCACAAACCTCTGCTCCTCCAAGGCAGCTGCCTGACAGGAGAGGTACTGCCACATTGCTAAGAGGAAATCACTTCAATATCTTCAAATATTAATTTCATTCACCATGGCAGTTATTTTCTTCAAACAAAAATGCTCTCATACATAACTTGTGCACTCCTCACTGTTGGTTTAGGGACCATTTTCTGGCTTTCCAGCCTGTTACCCAGATTCATCTGGGCTAACAAAATTCTCACAAGAATGGGCTGTATTCTCAGGGTACCTGGTGTCCTTGCAGTTCACACATTATTTTCAAGGACACACAGAGACACTCTGTACCCCAGGATGGCCTCAAACTTGCAACAATCATCCTGCCTCAGCCTCCTGTGTGCTGGGATTACAGCCATGCACCACCACACCCAGCTTTGACCCAGAAATTCTAAGATTTTATCTTACAAATATACTTGGCACACGTTTAGGATGACCTGTATACAAAGTTATTCACTGCTGTGTTATTTGTGATAGCAAATGATTTGGAGCAAGGACATAATATCCATCAGTAGGTGAACAGTTAAACTATGGCACTGACTGGGATTCAGTGATATGCTATAGCTGCAAAGAGGAGGAGGATGATATGAGCTGGCATGGAAGCATCTTCAGGTCACATTCTTCACAGAGGACAGACAAGGGGAAAGGAATATACTTACTGTACATTTTTAAAACTCAATAAACAAGGAACTTACTCATCACTTGAGTTACCTGCTCTGGGGAAGAGTGAAGGTGCTGGAAGGGAGACTTTTCCATAATACCTTGCTTACCAGTCAGAAAGATTAAATATTTTGTATAAAATTATATATTCTTTTTGATTAAAAAAGACCTTCATCCTAAGCTCTTTTGCTGTTTCTATTAGTTTTTCAGAAGCTTGTTAGGGCCAAACACATCTATAGAAGTCTGGATTATGCTGTATTCTTAATGATGGCTTCAGACTGTCAAGTTCAAACAGGCAGTTTCTGGTTTCATACTTTAAAGATGGCTTCTTTATGATTCAGTAATTTCTTAGCACATGCATAGATCTATTGAATTAAATATCTGAAAACGTATACTTTTGTAAACATGAACAACACCATAAATCACATGGCGATTTTTTTCATACTTTCTTCATTTATAATTATAAATTATTAATTATTTGAAAAATAATTAATGTACCTCACATTGTGTTTTTATCTTATTTTTTAGTGTTTCCAATTTATATGAGACTCTTTTAAGCTTGTAAAATTTTTTTTTTTTTTTTTTGGTTTTTCTCTGGTACCGGGAACCGAAC
>NW_004955422.1:15964306-15982137 GCF_000276665.1 Chinchilla lanigera
AGCACCTGCCTGGCAAGTGCAAGGTCATGAGTTCGATTCCTGGTACCGGAAAAACAACAACAACAACAACACATAAAACAATGCTACATCACCATGTAAAATGGACTTAGAAGATAGCAGAAAGCTCTTATAATTGATGAGTCTGGGATTTGTCTTTGATGTTTAAATTAAATTGATGTGATTTTCCCTTTCCCCCCAGGCCGTTTTAAAATTTTAAGTCAAATATTTTTCCTGAGGATTTTCACTAAGATTTTACACTTAAATTCTGATAAATATGAAGTGTACATTTACACTAATATTTCAGGTTATTTTGAAGCAGACCTGACTATTAACATTGTCATACTTATTCTAAGGGATTACTTGTGTTTAAATACTGAAATGCTAACAACTAAAAACAGTTTTGTTTGCTCTTCAGCAGAACGATAATATGTGAAGATAATATTTTTTAACTCCTGTGAAGCAATCTCAATTGTGCCTAAAACAAAATGCTTTCTAGAGGAGAAAAAGGAATAAAATGGAATGAAGCTATATCATGCTACACAGTGAATGACCCTTGAAAATATTTTGCTAAGTAAAAGAAGCCAGGCACAAAAGGGTCATATGTTGTATAACTCCAGTCACAGTTCATAGTATGAAAAAATATGTTGTCCCTATTGTATTAAGGTCATTAATTTTCCTCTAATCACATCATAACTGGCCTGCTTTATGTATTCTAATACATATTTTTATACACTAGCTATCTTGTCTTTCATGTTCTTTTATGTATTTTTCTCTGGAATGGTTTCTGATCATCTCTTACCTCCAAACATGCATTATCAGAAGGATGAACATTTTACTTATCTTCTGGTCCAGTTGTGTCCAAACATTTACATAATATTTTACCCTAAGTTAATCTCCTTTATTTTATTACAATTACATTGTGTTGATTTTCTAAAATCATACATTTAGATATGTTTTTTAAAACAAATTTCATTTTATGATAACTTAAAATATTATAAAAAGGAGATATGGGAATGCTGTGAGGTAGCTTTCAATGATAAAAAACAACCCACTGAAGTATGTGTGCCACAGGTTCACTATGACTGCTGTCGGGTATACACCTAGAAACAGACCTGCTGGGTTAAAGGGTTATGTACTTTAACAATATTTCTAATGTTGTAATTACAATGTATTAAATAAATATTAATTTTACTGCTATCATTTTCCTATATGCTTACAATTTATAGTAAAAAGTTTTTTTTAATGTTTTAACTCAAAAAAAAGAAAAAAAAAAGGTAAAGGCCCCAGCAACAATAATGTCTCCATAGATGATTAGGATCACAGCAGGGCATGGTGGGGCATGCCTGTAATCTCAGTGCTTAGGGAAGCTGAGACAGGAGGCTCACAAGCTCAAATCCCGCCTGGACAAGTCTGCAAGGCCTTGTCTAAAATAAAATAAAATAATAAAGTAAAATTTAAAAAAATTAAATTAAATTAAATTGTTGGGAATTTAGCCCAGTGGTAGAGTACTCCATGGTTCAATTCCCAGGACCAAGGTATAGAGGGATATTACTTTGCATTACTTCAGCCTGCAAGGCTGTTCTTCTCATAGTCCTGCAGTACTGTCCAAAAAGGTTGCCTCCTACTTTCTAACATGATTTAGAAAAAAACACATTTCACTCAACTGTCAGCAAAATTGTTTTCCATCTGAATGTTTTTTTTTCCCCTCTTAAACTTCCATATAGTAATAAAGGAGATCTTAAATTATTATCTTATTATATAACCAAAACTCTATATGATTATGTAGCTTAACATGGAAATCAATTTTACTTAAACATTACATGTATATTGTCTGGGCCCACATATAAGGCAATTTTGAGTAAGAAGCAATTTTCTTACTTTCCCATGAAAACAAGAGCCCAAAAGCTTTTGGACACTTTAACATGTACATTTAAGAATACAGACTATAAAATCAATACTTTCAGATTCAGCTTTACTTGCTGATTAAAATAAATAAGTAGATAGGCAGGTACATACACAAAACTGTTTATTCTAATTGCATGCTGTTATTGCATGTAATATACTTATTTTCTACCTATAGGTCGACCGCATGCATTAAAACATTCCCAAGAAATCTTCCCCTTCTTTGCCATAACAATCCAACCTTTTAGCGAGCCATCTGGGCATCCTGTAACGCCATGGTTGGCAACACTGCCACATCGTTACCTTGAAAAGGAACCATCTGCTCTCCCTGTGGGATACCAGGCCAGCTAAGGTCACCTCACCTCACAAACTGCTGCCAGGTCCTAAGATAGTGGTTGTGTCTTGTGATGCTGGCAGCAATGAGACACTCACAACATGGAACAAGTGCCAGTGTGTGCAGCTCCTTAAGCTTGAGAGGGGTTGAAGCCACACTGAAGAAAAAGGAGGATGCTATGAACTCTTCCACAGAGCAGGTAACTCAAGGGATGAATAAGTTCCTTGTTTATTTTTTAAAATGTGTAAGTCGAAGCTCCAGTGACGCAATCAGTTAGCACACAGTACTTATATGAAATGTGTAAGTATATTCCTTTCCCCTTGCCTGTCTTCTGTGAAGAATGTAACCTGAAGATACTTCCATGCCAGCTCACAGCATCCTTCTCTTCTTTGCATGACTAAGGAACTGCCCTAAAGTTTACAGGTTAGTTAACCTATTGAAAAATCTTTGTGAATGCACAAGGTCTCTCTAAGTTAGTTTCAATATTAATTTATATTTTTCAAGAACACTTCAATTCTGCAAAAAAGCCACAACTGTTTTACACATGGTTAAGTTACCTTGCAAAGTATCTCTATGGCACTGATTTAGACAGAAATGCCTAACACTTCCCAAGGCTGCTCATCTGGGACAAAGGCACAGAAGAGGCCCATAAAACAAGACTCACCTCGCACTGCATGCCTGTACTGTGACAGAAATCACTTCCACCCAAATCCCAGCAGGTCTACTGAAGAGCAGCAACCTGACATGTAACAGAGTCACCCAATACTGTATCTCACTGGGATCTAACGAGCGCCACAATGCAGCTCTGACAGAACTGAAGAAACACTGACAAAACACTGAGCCGCACTTTAACAGACTCAGGAAGACCATGATTGAAAACTCAAGCCTCAGCACACAGCTAAGAATGGTAGGTGGGTCACCTTCCTTTTAGGCTCTGACATGATCTTGGATGCACTGGGTCAAAGACTGGTAGCTCTCTAACTTAGCAAGCAGATTAATTCCAGAATGAATCAAAGGTCTAGATATAAAACTATAACTGAAAGGTGTTTTATCAGAGATTTCCTCTCATGACTCTATTAAGCTTAAAAAATGGAAATATGGCTTTAAAATGAGTGGTCTCCAAGTATCTATGGCTACATTTACAACATTTCCTGATGTTCTGCAGACAAGTCGAAGGGACATAAAAGCTCTAGTGTTTAAGACCATATAGCAAAGGCTAAATGTAATAAATATAACTAAACTTGAAAATGCTTTTGATTCTCTCTCATGTAGCTTTCATAACAAGAATGACACTGCCTACCAGAAAATGACATACATTGGTGGAAACAATAAAAAGAAAGGGCTTATTGTCAACCAAGGAAGAGTCTGGACACGCCCTGTCTCCCAGTCCCACGCAGCCCTCTTTCTGCCTATGCAGATCCTGTCCATCATGAGCTACTCACAAAGGTTCTCAGGGGCCCACTTCAGCCTCTGGCACCAACATGCACATGTTCACAGTCTTCAATGCCCTTCCTGCTTCCCTGTCAACCATCCTTCTCCCACAGCTTCCCTGGCATAGCATGCTTCCTCCAGGAACCATGATTTCCCTATTCCATACCTCTGCTTGGTGCTCCTCCTGCCCGGATCCATGGCCTTCTGCATGCCAAATGGACCCCCACAACTGAACTCTGACCTCCCACCTCCTCCGTGAAGGCTCTCTTGGCCCTCCCCTTCCCTAGGAAACACAGGATTCTCACTGCAGGTACCACAGCACTGCCAACATTTCACTGCATTTTCATGAAATCTACTTGGATTCTATGCTTCCTAAGTGCAGGAATTTCTCTATCACTTTTAAAACCCTAAATGCTGGCAAAGAACAACTACCCACAGTAAGTATGTATGGAATTAAATCAATACCTACTCTGACAGTTAATACTACTGTTTATAGTATTAAAATTCCATGCTTCTGTGTACTTATGTCATACAAACTAGTTTTACCCTCTAACTTAACAAGCAGATATCTCAGAATGAATCAAATTCTAGATGCAAAACTATCAAGGTTTTTTTTTGTTTTTTAGTACCAGGAATTGAACTCAGGACCTTGTGCTGCCAGGCAGGTGCTTGTGCTGTTGAGCTATATCCCCGGTAGGAAAGTATTTCATCAGGGATTTTTCTCTTCATGGTTTCATTAAGCATTAAATACAAGTTCAAGAATGAGTAGCCTAATTAATTCAAATAACTTATGGAACAATAAAAAAAGGCTAAAGCACACTGCTAAGTACTCATAAAATATACATTGCAATAACTTTGTATTTATTTAAAATTTTACTGTTTTCAAAATATTTTCATATATTATCACATTTTATACTCAGCAAACCAGTAAGGCACATCTAATTACCTCATTTTAAAAATGTGAACAAAGACAAGGGAGCTTAGAAGTACAAAGGTCACTCGGTTAATAAGTGGCTTGGGACTCAGAACCCAAGGCAGATGTTATTTTCAGAGGAAAATACAATGGTATCAGAGAGGTGAGTTATCACAGTCTTACTGAATTGTGCTGGGGAAAGGGGGCTGTGCTGAGAGATTTGCACAAGGATACCAGCTATCTAGTAGATGCCTGCTTTTTGAGGGTACTGTTGCAAGTGCTCTATGTTAGTTCTCACTAAATCTACCCATAATATCAGGAAAAAGCATCCCATTTTTATACATGACAAAAAGTCTTAGAGGTGAAATATCTTGGCCAAGATCAGAAACTTAGCAGACTGAGGGCCCAAGACTTCAATAGGTGGGAGGACAGGGAGCAATGGGGCAAAAAATAACCAAAAAGGGGGCTATTTTCCATCAACCAATGACCCTACCATCAAATGGAAAGAAAAATGCTGATTGAGCTCCAAAGGTATCTTGTGAATCTTGACATATATTCGATTCTAACACGTCACCTATGTTTTTCTTAAAATTGAGATGCACTCTTTAAAACTGGAGTAAATAACATAAAAAGTAAAATAAGCTGAGGCCTCAGTCCCTGATCTGTCCTATGAGCACCTTGGGAGGTCCAAGCACATCTCCCCATAGGCCTGACTTTGGCCTTCAGACCTGGGGCTGGGTTCAGGGGATGGAGAGGCATTTCAGAAGAAGGTATGAGTGAGGGGACAGAGTTGACAGACTGGTCTGGCTAGGATGCAGAAGCACTTTCCAGCAGAGACACAGAATGGGAGAAATGAGAAAAGCCACAGCAGGGGAGAAGGCTAAACTTTAGATTTTGTCCTTTCTTCTTCCAAACAGATATATCAAAGAACAACTCTCAAAACAGTGGGAGAGGTTAATACATTCTCGCTGGCTTGAACCATCAGTGGCAAACACATGGCTGTCCCATGGGGCAGCTTGTATCACAAGTGGTGCAGAGAAATCCAATCACTTTTATTGGTCTTTTTACTAATAAAGTAATAAAAGGTATATAAACGGACCAAATCTAGTTAGTTGTCTGAATAATTATTGCCCAAATAAAATAGTAATCAAAATTCAAAAACAAATAGGTCATGCTGAAGCTCCAGTGGTGCAAAAACAAATAGATTATAATATTTATTCAAAAATTACGTATTACTTACATATGAAAATCCCAAACAAAAAATGAGAACCACCAAGGAACAACAAATAATAAAAATTTACCATTGAGCTTAACCTAGCTGTGAAATGACAATGACTGTTTTTGTTTTAATGTCTTATATTAAGAAAAGCATCTGCATCCACAGATTAGTTATATAGTAGATGACTGGATTCAAATCAAAGCTAACCAGCAGCGAAACATGAATTATGGCTCCTTTGTGAATGTGTTAAACTGGGAGCAGTACGACATGTGTCAGCTGGATGGAAAGGAAGTGAAATACAAAAGGTTGGGTGTTTGTAAGGGTTGGAAAAAACACTTTGAGAGGATTGCACCAAGGGATACCGAGGATTAGCAATGAGCAGTGAAGGGTGATGCACGGAGAAATCTGAAGGGAGGGTGGGGAGACAAGGAAGAGGCTGGCTTAGAAAGATGAGCACCAGGATGGACACGAAGTGCAGAAGGATAATCACATGATTGTGTCTAAAACACACTAGAAAATGCAGGACTGGGGCTCTAAATGGGCTGAAGACAGAGACTGCTTTCAGAAATGTGGCAGTGATACCACAGAAGGGAGGAAATCTCCAGAGGAGCCACAAGAGAGATCAGAGACTTCAGGATATTTCTCAGTCAGGGCCACCTTCCTTTATTCAAATGAAGATAATTATCCAAACATATGTGTTTTATTTTTTTCGTGTTAGGGATGGAACCCAGGGTCTTGATCATGGTAGGCAAGAGCTCTATCACTGAGCCATTCCATCAGCCCTTGATCCAAACATCTCTGGAGAGCAAGTGCTTCCTCTCCTCCAATTCTTCCACAGTGGTTTTGCCAATGTGGAAAAACATGAAAGGCCTGCTTATACTGCAGAGTAAACCAGGGAGCCAGGAGCAAAGGCACCAGTTGATACTCTGCAGTCTTTGGAGCTGCAACTAAATAGGGTCCCACCCTGAGTCTATTTCATTAAATGGAGCAGCAATGGTAAATTGTTGAAGAAAGAACAGCTATATCTAGACACATGCTCTTTAAATGGCAGGCAATTTTAAAGACTTTAGTATATGTGTTCATACCCCTACATGCAATGGTACCATAATGTTTCCGACGAGAGACTCTTAAAGATTAAAATATAATGGAAGTACTAACAATAGTGTTTCAAACACAGGAGAACATGCTTTCTCTGGAGTCACCAAGTCACTTGTCATTGTGTCCATGAGGCCTCTGAGGAGCAACAGGGTAGTTTTTAAGTCTGACAGTAATTGTCTATAACCAGGCTATTGTATCAGCACAGGGAAGTACTCTACGAAAAGGGCCTACAACACCTGGGCCTTCTAATAACAACCATTTATAGCAGAAATACAGTTCAAGGAAATACAGTTCAATACAGCAGAAATACAGTTCAAGACAGGCCAAGGGTTTGTAAAAAGCACTCAGAACTTACCCACAGGAATACACTTTCAAGCCACCTCCTAATTCACTGCTTAACTCTTTGGAACAAGTAGTTTCATGGTTTATACAAGTGAATGACTGTGGAACGTTCATTCTTTCCAATTGAAAACTTTTATTCTAATCAGTCACTATCATTTCTTGCAAGGGCCTTTCTACTAGTCAGTTATCAGGCACCCCAATAGACTCACACTTTTCTTCGAGCGCCTGTGGTACTAGAGATCAAACCTAGGGACACATTCACTACCACTGAGCTACATTCCCCAGACCCCTCCCCCCACAGAGTCTCACTAAGTTGCCCAGGATGGCCTTGAACTTGCAATCCTCCTGCTTCAACATCCCAAATACCTAGGATTACAGGCATGCGCCACCATGCCCAACTTCACACACGTATTTTGTTTGTAAAATTTTTTCCTGTTCTGTCTCTTTGAGGTAGACCAAAGGTAACTAGGTACAGTAACAAAAATAACAAGGATAGTCATACAGTAGAAGGGTGATAGAAAGGAAATCCAAAAAGCTAATGTGGGTTTTCTAGGGGAAAGTCGGAGGATGGGAGAAATTTACATGCCAGGTTTTCCTGACAATTCCAGCTGGGAAGCAGCAGTGTCACCACCATGTAAGGAAAGCCATCTGCTCTCCTCAATTTTAGAGGCTTTACTACCAATAATTTCAATCATGCTATTGCTGCTTGTCATCTGTTTTGGCCACCCAGCATTTGAACACTCTTCCTATGGCTAATGGACTACCCTTAAGGAATAGCAAGCAGCCAACATACCAACCATTTGCTCTCCTACCCTCTCCTGCACCTGCCCATCACCCCAGAGCTAACTTTGAATAGGAAGGATGGTGGTCCAGAGGTGGCCATCCAACCTGGTGCCAGTGGCATCACAGGGCACAGCTTTTAGATCCAGCAACCTCAGCAGGCTTTGCAGCACAATGGGTTCCATGGTCTACAGCCCTGGTTCTTCCATTTTCCCAGAGTCACTGTGACCTATTCAAGATCCTTCCAAACCAGGCGTGGTGGCACACGCCTGTAATCCCAGCACTTGGGAGGCTGAGGCAGGATTGTTGCGAGTTCGAGACCAGCCTGAGCTACAAAGTGAGCTCAAGGCCAGCCTGAACTGCATAGTGAGACCCTGTCTCAAAAAGACCAAAAAAAAATTTTTTTTTAAAAATCCTTCCAATAATTTACTTTTCTACACTCATCACACAGGCAGGCTGTAAATAAGCCCTTTGACTTAGCATGCATACTTTACTCATTACCTGTATTTTCACATCTAGAACTTCACCTACTTCTCAGTGAAAAGCATAAGTGCATATTAAAAACACCACCACCCTCAGGTACCACCCCACACTGGCCATACTGAATGGAGGCAGAGAATACTACTATGGACAGTGGTCATTTCCATGGTGTTCACACATTTTTTTCTCCATTTTTATCCTTTGCCACTCACCATGATTAACTCTGGGGATCACAAGGAAAAGCATTCTTCACTATAACCACACTTGATCACCTCACCTCATGGCAATGACCTCACACTATCTTCCCCACAACCTTTTGAGACAGGGCCCAGAGTGAGCAGCACAGCTGAAGTAACAACCCAGACACAGAGCTTGGGCTTCCATGCACAAGGCCACAATGTTCTAACAAGCAATTCTGTCTGTAAACCACAGAAATCAACACAATGAAAAATCTCTCAATTTCCCTTTTGACTATTGGTCCTTCTTGCAAAATCTCCATACTTAAACTCAAGGTAGGAATAACTTGACAATCAAAAGCACTACAATTGGTGACTGTCAGTAGCAAAGGAAGTGGACATGCCTCTCCAACACGAATGTGCCACAAGACGATGGACCTCAGCATCCACACTCTGGATTTCTCTCTGAAGAAATCCTCCCACATAGCCTTCACCAACCTTCACCAATCTTCCCCAACCATAGGTTCAGGTCTTTTGCAGCTGAACACTAAAATCAAATACAGACCTTCTTTGCAACATGCAGACAGTAACTGTATAAAATGCAGAGCACAAAGGTAAGTTCAAGACCACCTAGGCCAGTAATGGCAAACCTTTTAGAGCTTTCCCTGTCACATGTACCACAACCAGCTGTTTGTTATCATTGAAAACTCTAATAGGTTCGCCATCACTGCCCTTGGGTTTCCAAATATCCGCCTAGGACCCCTTCAGGGGCTAGGGTAAAGCAGGAGGGCAATGGGGTTTTAGTAAGTGAGACTCCAGGGTGACCAGCTCTTACCTGAGCCCTCTATGATGGTTTGTTTACCTACTGAAAAGACTCCTCAGAGGCAGACTTCTAAACAGTTCTAAACCACAGACCCACCCACTCTCTCACATTGTCAGGAAATAATCTCAGGAGGTTAATTTTGACAAACCAGAACCATCACTACTTGTTGGCTACTATGCCACCATGCTTCCACATTGTGCAACCCTGCAGCCTGTACATGTCAAGGCCTTGCCCTCTGTGACATTCAAACAAGGGCTGGCAGATTTATTAAACTCCCTAGCACTGCTTTTAGTTTTCTCTCAACTGTTCAGTGATTTGTTTAAAATTATCTTCAAAATACTGACACAGTTGGAGGTTGGTAAATTTTAACTTTACAATAGATCAAGAGTCAACTGACAGGAAATAAAACAATAGTGACACACACTTGGTATGAAGCTAACATCTGACATACTTGAATTCCCTTGTTTTGTACTGGGAAAAAGGTTTTGCAAATAAGAATAAAGAAAAACAGAAACTCTAAATGCCTTGGATTAATCAAGTGGAAGAGCTAGAAACAGAACTAGACAAGCTATTTACAACAGGTGACTGTTAAAAATATCCTGGGCACTAGGAAAACCGACTCCAGACATCAGAAGCCCATGTCATTATTTCACAGCAACGCATCAGTGTGTACCCACCATGTGCCAGGCCCCCTTCCTAGGCAGAGGGAAGCTCTGCAGCAATAGGGAAGGGCAGAAGGTAGCTGGTTGGGAGATGAGATAAAGACACTCTGCTACAGAGCCATTACATGGGGTCTGGGGCAACCCGGGGCCATCTGAGAAGCACTGCTGTGCCCAATCTTGTACTGTACTCAGAGCACTCTGGAGTCAGACTGAGTTCAACGTGGATTCCACCATCCAGTAACCACACGGCTCTGAGCAACTGCCCAGCCTTCTTTGTGCTTCAACAAAACAGACTCTAACATCATCTGTTTCAGAGTCCTGTTAGGGGGTTTCAGTGACATCACTTCCATAAAGAGGACTGGAGGTAATGAATGCTATTATCTCATTTAACCTCCTAAACACCAACATACCCAGGCCTCAGAAAGTGCTTAACACAGTAAACATGCAATTAACATTTGCTTTAAAAAACACACACAATAATAACTGGCATGCCCCCAAGTATATGCTTCATCCAAAAGATGACTTTTCCTTACCACTTACTCATCTTGACCTAGGAATCCATGTGGGGAGAAGGCGGGATGGAATGTATCTTACAGACAGAGTAAGCCAAGCAAGGATGCACATAGTGTGCAGCTTGCTTTTAAACTATTTACTCGCCATCAATCACAGAAAAGAATGGAGGAGGAGAATGCACACAATTGTTTTTTGTGAAATGCCTTTAAATAACAAGAAAAATGAGAAGCCATTTTGCCAACTGGCTCCTTTCAATATAAGTATAACAGTATCTAAGTTGGAGGTAAAGAAGCTAAGTCACAAAACAGAAAGTAAAATTCTATACAAAATTTAAATCTTCTAGCAACTGGATTTCACATTTAGTCACATTTAGTTGTTTGTTGGTTTGTATTTTTGCTTTGTTTTTTGAGATAGCGTCTTACTATGTAGTTCAGTCTGGTCTTGAACTGGCCTAGAACTTGTAGCAAGTTCCTGCCTGAGCCTCCCAGAGTTGGAATTACAGGTGTGCACTATCACGCCTGGCTTTACAAATGAAGTCCTTTAAGTTTCAATTTACAGAAAAAGAAATATCACATCAGACTATTCAAATATGCAGACTATTTAAAATAATCTTAATCCCACCACATATCTGTTTTACGGTACACAGGACCCAATGACCTCATCTGTCATAAATTACTTTTGAGGTAGATTTAAGAGTACTCTGGCTCCCCAACAGCAGCTTCAGATTCCAAGAGATCAATTGCTCAGAAATATTAATGTCAAATAGAGCTTTTACTTTTTAATATATGATTCAACAACTTTGTGTCACTGCTTGAAATCATTTTTTATATTAGTACTGGCAAAGGTTTAAAACTACATAGGCGGGAGGGATAATTAGCCCATTTGTGAAGCTGAAAAACTTGGAAATGCAGAATATGTTTCAAGCTCCCAAATTTATTTTTGGAGCAAAATGAAATCTCCTCCTCAGAATAAGAATGAGACTCTGTGAAAAGCAAGACTATGAACTCCACGGGTGGACCTCCCTTGCCAAGAGAACCACAATCCAAAAGTCTATACAATTCAGCCAAGTGCTTGCTTTTAGCTACACTGAAAAAAATCTACAAAGTAGAAACATTTTGTCCAAATCTCTAAATTAGCATTAGCAGGCACCAAGACAGCTTCAGCTGAGAGTGAAAAGAGAGCACTATTACTAATCACTCCAGGACAAACCATACAAACTGGGACTATCCCAGACAATCTGGGACCAATGGTTACCCCACTTACGGGGGATGTTGGAACAGGGTTAGCAGCAAGACTTTTCAGTGCACATTTTTATACAGTTCTGCTTTGTGATCTTTGTAAATGTGTTATGTATTTTAAGAGAATAAACTCAAAATAATAAATACAAACCTTAACATTAAGAATAAATAGGAACACTGAAGATGCCAGAGTGGTGAGCAGCAGAAAAAAAGACTCTCTGACATTTGGTGTCCAGAAGCTAAAAAATAGCAATGTGAGGAAAAGAAGAAAAGTGGGTCTCTGGGACCCAGGAAAGATCTGAAGAGAAAACTGAAGCCTATGGGGAGAACCAAGAGAGAGACTTCAATAAAGAAGAAGGAGGTAGCAGATGGGGTTTTCTCCAAGCCTGTACTCACTGCATGAGAAAGGCAGCTCAAATCTCTGAAGATACACCATGACTACTGGTGACCCCAGGGGCTTCTGCAGAGTAAGACACAAGTGGAACAGAGCAGTGGATGCAGCGGACTGCAGTGGCTGGCAAGTTATTCAGGGTCACATGGCCCCCCAGGAAAGGGCGACTGGCCTGTAGCCATCTTGGAAAGGGGTAAACTGAGCTCAGAACAGAGGCAGGCCAGCTCCATCTAGCTGCTCCCAGTGTCAGGGTGAGGCTGCTGAGTTTCTAGCCAGCAGGGGGTCAGGGAGCCAAATTCACACAGAGTGTCAGAAACTGAAAAAATCTGGTTCTAGCCTCACAGCCAGAAACCAGCCTGAACTTCAGTGAAGCTGAAGGTGTGGCCTTGCTGGGATTATCCACTGCCCCTCCCCAAAACATACAAATAAATCTATGGCTGGTTTACTGGAATTAATGAATTCAGGTCTGGACTCTGTTTGCCCATGCTGCCTACCAGTGACAGCAGAGACACACCTTGAAGGGGACATTTTTTCTTTCTTTTCTTATTTTTGTTTTTTCTTATTTTTATGAGTGTGAACATGGTTTCTAGTTCTTCTGTTGTTGTTCTGTTCTTGTTTTTATTTCTTCCTTCCCTCTTTCCCTCCTGTCTTCTTCACCAGTTCCCCAAAGTTGGTATAATCTTTCTTTCCAGCCTTGTTTCTCATCTCTTCCTCCTCTTCTATTTCTCTATTGTCCCCCCTAGCCCATTTAAAATTTCCTCCCATGAGAGTAAAATTGCCATATTGAGGGCATATTTACTGTATACAATTTTGTTTATTTTAGATTTTGTTATATAACCACAAATCTAGTTCATATACTTAGAGGTCCCCAATTAATAGTTACCACAGTTTATCATTTTCTAGGCTGTGTTTGATGCTATTGTTATTGCTGATCATAATACTTGAGCTAAGGTGACATAATTGTTCTAATCAGCTGTTTTTCCTGGTATACTAAGACTGAGATTGCCTAAGGGTCATAAACAATATTACAGGCCCATGCCAAAGAACCAGGGGGCTAGGTCAAGTAGCAGCAGTTTCTCATTCTCAATAAATTGAAGAGGCAAGATCTTGCAACAGATTCAAAACCCAAAAGCCAGCTACACCTGGAAGACATCTCTGAGAAGCAGTCATTTCCTAAAGGTTCTAAATACTAGCAATAAAGCTACTCACCATAAGCAATTCATAAGCATCAACTCAGGAATTAAACTTAAAAAAAGAGAGAAGACACTTAGAGAAGACACTTAAACAAGACACAACCCCAGACTTCCAGCTCACCAAAGGCAAACCCTGAGGGAAATGAGGTGGAACAATTTAAAAGCCACCCACCTGAAGTGATAACAGCAAAAGTAACAAAGTAGATGAACAAAGCTCTAGAAAAAAAAATAATATCTCAGATAACTACAGAGATGGTGACCATAATGAAAGACAGGGTTAGTGACTCTATAACAGATTTAGATAAAAAATAAATAAACAGAAGAGCTTAAGAAAATGATGGAAACCATGAATGCCCCACACAGAAAAAAAATGGAATCTATGTAACAGATTCAAACAGATATCTAGGAGATTAAAAATTCCTTTAAAGGTATATGCAGCAGAATGAGCCAAAGTGAGGACAGGATAGAAGACAGGATTGCAGTTAGCAAACATGAAAAGAAAGATTTCTTAGAAACAGCAAAGGACCTGGAAAAAAATCAATCCAGCAGTTGCTAGATGATGCAAAGAGGAATAACATACAATTGACTGGAGTCAATGAAAAAAGCAGGAGATACCACAAACTACTTAAAAAAACTTGTTCATAGAAATATTGGTAGACAACTTCCCAAGCAGGGAAAAAAATGTGACATAGAGGTAAGTGAAGCATATAGAACTCCAATTAGCCATTATTTAAAAAAAAAAAAAAATCTACACCAAGGCATACAATAGTCAAGATTCCAGAACAGAATATTAGAAGCTGTTAGAGGGGGGGGGGGGGAAATCATTTATAAACGAAAGCCCATCAGAATCACAGGAAACTTCTCAACACAAGTATTTTAAGCCCTGAAGTGTTTTAAGCCCTAAAAGAAAATAATCTCCAACCCAGATAGATATACCCTCCAAAACTATCTTTCAAAATTGATGGAGAAAGAAATACTTTCATGACAAAGAACATCTGAGGAAAGTCATAAACACCAAACCAGCACTCCAAAATGTTCTGGAGGACATTCTAGAAAGAGATAACAAGGAGTACAACTCCATGAACACCAACAGAATGAAGCCAGCAGGCAAGTCAAGCAATTAAACAGAGGGAGAGGACAGGAAACCAACAACAGGAGAATAACAATACAAAGATAAGTCAATATATATCAGTTATACTCATCTATGTTAATGGCCTCAATTTACCAATCAAAACAACAGACTGGCAGAATGGATCCAGAAGCAAGATCCAACAATATACTGCATATAAGAAACATTTAATTCAAAAAGAAATTCACAGACTGAAAGTCAAAGGGTGGAAAACAATACTCATGCAACAGGAACCTGGAAGAAAACAGGAATAGCTGTTGTATTTGCAGACAAAATGAATTTGAAGCCAAGACTGATTAAGAGAGACAAAGAAGGTCACTATATCCTTGTAAAAGGAACAATCCAAGAGGAAGTATTAACAATCATAAATATATATCAAATACCAGCACATCCAACTATATAAAACAAATATTAACAGACATGAAAAATGAAATAAGCACTAATACAATTGTAATGAAGGAACTCAATACCCTATTACAAATGGGTAATAGTCAAAAAAATCAACAATGAAATATCAAAACTGAATGAAATTTTTAACTAAATGGACTTAGTAGATGTCAACAGTGTTCCACCCCAGAGCACCAGAATATGCATTCTTTTCAGCTGCACATGGGACATTCTCCAAAAGAAACCACATTACAGCTCACAGAACATGCTTAGGTAAATGCAAAAGAATTTAAATTATTCCATGCATATTATCAGACCATAGTGCAATGAAACTAGAAATCAATGGCAGAGAAACTACAAGAACTTCACAAACATATGGATATTAAATAATACCCTCCTGAACAGCCAATGGGTCACAGATGAAATTAAAAATTAGTTTCTACAATTAAACAATAATGCCAATACATCATACCAGAACTTATGGGACACAATGAAAGCAATCCTACAAGGGAAATTTATAGTGGTGAATACCCATATCTGAAAAACAAAGCAAGCTCAAATAAACAACCTAATGTTAAACCTTAAGCTTCTAGATAAAGAAGAGCAACCCAACCTAAAGCTTGTACAATGGAGGAAGTTATAAAGATCAAAGCAGAAATTTAAGCAATGGAGACTAAGAAAATAATACAAAGAAACAATGAATCAAAGAGTTGGTTCTTCGAAAGACTAAATAAAATTGACAAACCTTTAGCCAACCTTATCAAAAAAAGGGAAAAACTCAAACCCATGCAATTAGGAATGAAAAGTTTTGCTGTGAAATCACAACAAATCCTACAGATATCCAGAAGATCATCAAAACCAAACCTACTTTGAGAACACGTATTCCACAGGTTCTTAGATATATATAAATTACCAAAGCAGAATGAAGAAGATATAAAAATTCTAAATAAGCCAGTATCAGTCAATGAAAGTGAAGATGTAATTAAAAACCTATCAACAAAGAAAAGGCCAAACCACAACAGATTCACTGCTGAATTCTGTGAGAAATTTACAATTCAGAAACTTAAATTTAGAAACCTAATGCTGCTACTTTAAACTCTAATGAAATTGAAAGGAAAGCAATGCTCGCAAATTCATTCCTAAAAGGAAGCATTACCCCGATACCAAAACCAGAGAAGGATCCAACCAATCCCTAACTTGAAATTATATTACAAAGTTACTGTGATAAAAACAGCATGGTACTGGCAAAAAAACCCAAAAAACCAAAAACAAAAAAACAGACTCAAGGATCAGTGGAACAGATTAGAAGATGCAGAAACAACTCCACATATACACAACCATCTTATCTTTGATAAAGATGCCAAACACATTCACTGGAAAAGATATCCTCCTTAATAAATGGTGCTAGAAAAACTGGCTTTCCACATGCTGAAGATTAAAACTGGACCCATATCATCTACCATGCACTAAATTAAAATTAAAATGGATCAAAGATCTAAATATTAAAACAGAAACACTAAATCTGCTGGAAGATAGAACAGGTAGAATTCCTGAAGACACTGGTGTAGGCAGACTTTATGAAACAAAATCCCAATTGCGCAGGTACTATCACAAAGAATCAACAACTGGGATCACATCGTATTAAAAACTTTTGCACAGAAGAGAAACCACCAATAGAGTGAAGAGACAACCCACAGTGTGGGAAAAAATTTTCGCCAGTTGTTCCTCAGACAAAGAACTAATACCTAGAGTACATGAAGAACTCAAAAAAATCAGAACCCCACAATTTAAAGACCCAATCCAAAAATGGGCATCTGAAATGAACAGACACTTCTCAGATGAAGAAGAAGAAATGGCGAATAAATATATTGAACAATCTTTAACATCACTGGTCATTCAAGAGATGCAAATTAAAATAACGCTGAATCCATCTCACTCCAGAAAGAATAGCTATTACCAAGAAATCAACCAATAGCAAAGGCTGGTGGGGCTGTAGGGAAAAAAGAACACTTCTCCATTGTTGGCAGGAGTGTACACTGGTACAACCACTGTGGAAATCAGCATGGAGATTTCCTCAAACACTAAAACTAGAGGTCCCATTTGACTCAGCTATACCCCTTCTTGATGTTTTTCCACAAGAATTAAAAGCATATCACAGCCATATATGCACACTCATGTTTATAATGGCATGGTTTGTAATAACTCTTGGAAATAGCCAAATACCCATCAACCAATGAATGGATAAAGAAGATGCGGGTTTTTTCTACAACGGAGTACTACTGTGGTATAAAAAATGATAAGTTTGAAACATTTCTAGGTAAATGGATGTACCTTGGGACCATACTCAAGTGAAATAAATGGACACCCACGTATAATTATCATATGGTTTCTCTGGTGACAAACCCAAAGAGTAAATAAGGACCAAAATGTATACTAGATATTGGGAAATGGGAAGAAAACGTTCAAATGAGAAGGAGAACAGGAAGAGGGGAGCAAAGAAGGGCCAAGGAAAAAAAACAAAAGAAGGAAAAAATGGAACCAAGCTTTCGTAAATAAGGAGGGGAAGAGGGGCTAAAGGGAAGGCAGGGGAATAGGAAAAAAAAGAAGCAAGATATACTATGTACAGGTACAAATTCCCTAAGATGAATGTTATCACTATGTATATCTAAAATGTACCAATAAAAATTTAAAAATTCATTAAGAAAAAAAAAAGAATAGGGGCTGAGGATTTAGCTCAGTGGCACAGCACCTGCCTGGCAAGTGCAAGATCATGAGTTTGATTCCCAGTACTGGAAGAAAAACCAAAAAAATTTAAAAATA
>NW_004955422.1:15982237-15998786 GCF_000276665.1 Chinchilla lanigera
TGAGTTTGATTCCCAGTACTGGAAGAAAAACCAAAAAAGATCACTCTAAGGGGCTGGGGATTTAGCTCAGCAGCACAGCTCCTGCCTGGCAAGTGCAAGATCATGAGTTTGATTCCCAGTACTGGAAGAAAAACCAAAAAAAATTTAAAAATAAAAAAAATAAATAAATAGAAGTTTCTTATTTTGTTTTGTTCTTTAAGACAGGGTCTCACTATGTAGTTCAGGCTGGACTTGAACTCATTATATAGCCCAGGCTGGCCTCAAGCTCATGGCAATTCTCTTGCCTTCAGCTCCTAAATGCTGGGACTACAGGTGTGCACCACTATGCCCAGTATAAATAGGAAGATCTGAGTGAGGTGGCATGTGCATAAATCTCAGCATTCTATGAGATTGAGACAAAGGACTGTAAATATGAGCCTAGCCTGGCAACTCAGTAATACCCTGTCGCAAAAATTTAAAAAGCAATGTGGTACATTAAGGGTTGCTGGAAGTGTAGCTCAATGCAAAGGCCTTAAATTCAATCTCCAGTGCCACAAAAAGAAGTTATTAAAATGTTGGAGCCATTTTATGTATATCATGGGATGAATAAAGTCAGGTTATTAAAAATTAAGATTGTCAAAAGAAATATAATGAAATAAATTTTAATGTATAAAAGAATATCAATATGAAATTAGGGGTTTTCTTTCTGTAAATATTTTTTCTTGCTCTATTGAAAACCTGTAAGATGCTAATCCCTGTGATGATGAGCCTAACCCCTAGATAATGCCTTCTAAGTATCATTACACCACTGACAGGAATTGAGGTTCCTAGAGGAAGGATATCAGATCTGAGGCAGAAAAAGCATAAAATGGGCCCAGGACAAAGTTTGGTGCCATAAAGCAATGAAACACTTCAAACTAATGCGGCCTTGGCAGAAGAACACAGGAGCTAATCTGAAAGAGACAATATGAGCAACTACTGGATAGCTATGATGATGATTCTAATACTAAGTAAACACAATGTGTCCACAGTGATGGAGAGGGAGAAAAGGAATAAATTGCTCTTCTTTACAGATGACTGTCTGTCAGCAATCTCAGGACAAAGTGGGAAAATCACCACTCTGCAGCTTCCAGTTTAACAATTCCTGGGCAGGGAGCCCAACAGACAGTAAAATGAGTAGGTGGAAGGACACCAGGGAAGAGAAATGCAGAAAGACTCAAAGCAAAAGTCTGCAATCTTAGCCAAGTGATCCCACTTTGTACCACCAAAAAATTAGATTGCTAGTATTGCACCTCTGAAACAGTGCTAATAGCAGGGGAGATGGGTGAGGCTGCACAGATGATGATGTATATACCCTATGCATGGAGAATGTACTGTACTTTATGCATATTTTAACTCTTAAAAGTTGTTCAGCCACAAAAACATATAAATATACAAGTTATTAGGATGAATACCATTGTGCATGACATTTCTTCCAGGTAGTAAGTGTTTTTTAAACAGAATGCAGACTACTGTGTCAGAATGAGCTGTGTGTGTGTGTGTGCACATGTGTGCACACAAGTGCACATGCTCATGTATTGGGAATGGAACCCAAGGCTTCATGTATGGTAGGCTGGCACTCTGTACACCCCAGCCAAAATATGAGCATTCTTTAAATTGTTCTCCAAAAAGTTGTACCAAATTACTCTGCAGTAGCTAGCATGAAGAATTAGCACAGGAGCCGGGTTAAGAAAGGCCCAGTATAAGAGAACAGCATGACAAAGAAACTACAGGAGGACCAGGAATCTGCCTATGGAGCACTACCTACAAATGGGGAGAACTGGGAAGGCTGCTGGAGCCAGAAGGGATGAGCTGTGCTCTAGGAGTCATTTTAAGCTAAAAGAGGACAGATTTGCGTTTTTCAAAGGCCATGCTACAGCAAGCAATAATGACCTGGAGGACACTACAGAACACTCACTGGAATCAGCCTGATGAAGACAAAAAGATCCAGATCCCCCTGAGCAAAAATGGGTCTGAAATGACTTCTGAGAGATGGAAAGGTCCAAGCCATGGTCTGGAAATTATCAGGAGGTGGTCAGTGTAGAAAAGCGGCACCATTGCCCAAGGGTCTGGTCTACCTGACCAGGTAGGAAGTAGAACCACTTAAGAGGAGAAACAGATTTGAGAGAAAAATGAGTTTGGCCAGTGTTCAATTTCAGGAGTGTAAAGTCCATCCAAATTAAGTATAAACATGATCTCAAGCCATGCATGTGAGAGATGGAGCTATGAGAGTGAGGGGTACAGTGGGTAGCTGGAATGCTCAGGCAAAGCCACCTGCCCAAGTTCTGTCCACATAGACAACAATGGCAAGTGTTCCAGAGCTGTGTCACCCCTACTTTAACTTGCTCAAACCAAACTATACGGGCTCCATTCCTTCTCCCACCTCTCTTTACACAACCAAAGAAATATGTAAGTTATGTAAGCTATGTATGCTATCCTTATCACATTGTGAATATTCAGTATGTAGACAAGAAGGCACTCATGAAACAATGGAATATGTTAATGTATATATTACACATATATACACAAACATTATTATGTTACATTAAAATACACTTAGGTACATAATATGTAAAAGCATATTCTGTTTATATGAAACAGTATATGCTTTTACATATACTGTTTCATGCTCTGTGGGAAAAGCCAATGTTTGCCCACAGCACTAATGTTATACACAACCCAACTCAAGCACGGAATGATTTCCACCTTGCATCCATTCTCACTTCCACCCTAACATACCATCCACAAAGTAAAATCTCTTAAAAACTCAACCAAATCATGTCACTCCCCACTATTCCCCTACCTTCCATAAAGTACACAAAATATGGAAGCCTCAAAGCTACTTAAAACAAAAGCAACTCCTTCCCCTTCAAGGCTCTGTCTGATACCATAACTTTCTACCTGGCCAAGCTCATTTGATATCACTTTTCCATTCCCTCAAGGTCCAAGAGCAATGACTCCATTCCCAACACATGAACCAGCTATATTCCTCCTTCCCTCCAACTTCCCACTGGAAAGTGTCTCCCTGAGAGAGTCCTGCTTTCCCTGGACAAATGCGCTAACTATGTAGCCCGCCCCACAGCCAATGTCCTTTTAACCCCTTCATTCTGTCAGGGTGTGCCTAACAACCTGCACTCATATTGGAAATAAGTATGTATAAACCCCTAAGGACAGGGCCCTCTCTGTCTTTGGCCAAGCTCATCTGGTTCCACTTTTCCCTTTTCTTAAGGTCCAAGAGCAATGACCAAAAACACATTCAAACAGATCAAACGTATCTTCCTTTTCTTCACACTCAAGCTTTACCTGGGCATCACCACTCTTCTCTCATCCTTAGTGCCACTATTCTGTTGGGTTGTTCTGTTTTAACTTCATTCCCTGTATTCTAGTGATCTACTTTGGTACAGCACCTCACACTTTCATCACAGAAATACTCCTAACCAAGCAGCATGACCTCTACCACACCACTGTGACGATGAACACAGCTGACCAAGGTAGATACATTTTTCACTGAGGCGCGATTTTTTTTTTGGTACCGAAAATCAAACTCAGGACCTTGTGGATGCCAGGCAGGTGCTGTGCTGCTGAGCTATACCCGCAGCCTGGATGTATGATTTTTAAGACTTTATTCCTCACAACATTCTGAGTTCTGGACTCCTATTGTCAAGGATTAGCAGATTCTGCAAGAAACACAGGTAAAGTACGGTGTCCCATCTGCAATTCAGCCTGAACAAATTCCTTTTTCTTGATTGTAGAGTTCTTGGAAGCCAGAGTTCTCTTAGTAAAATGTCTTTTGCAAATCTCATTTGTTACTTTCAAGACTGCAAAACTATTACATTAGAATTTAAGAATAAAGTTTGTATTTGAAAATGCAGCTAAAACTTCAAACTGAGATTAAAGGGATACCTAAAAGCAATTTAAAAAAAAACAGAAAGGAGAGGCAGGTGTGATGACACACACCTGTAATTCTAGCACTCTGCGAGGCTCAGGCAGGAGTATCACAAGTTCAAGTCCAGCCTAGAAAACTCAGTAAGACCCTGTCTCAAAATAAAAAAAAAATAAAAAGGTTGGGGATGTAGCTCAGTATGATGACCAGTAGTGGAATGGGGGGAAAAAAAAACTGGGAAAAGTCACTTGTGATCAACTCACAGAATAAACGTCATGAATCCTCTCCCACCTCCCTAGCTTGTGCTTTGCCCCTGCCTGGCCTGACATTTCCCTGGGGCAGCAGGGCAAAGGGAAGACAGGCTAGAGTGGAATAGAACTTCAGAAAAGTGATACTGTCTTTCCATGGTTAAACGGCTAGGCAAAGCAGATTAGCAATTCTGAAGGGAAACTGAACAGTGACTACCAAGCAAGGACTACTGGTTTTGTTTACTCCTGTAGCAAGTGATAATGATAATGAGCAATATATTTACTAAGACTTTTATATGCAACTGTAGAGGAAGAGCATACCAGTCTTTTCTTCTACTTCCAGTTACATACAAAGCCCATAAAATGTTAACCTACTGTCTTGGTTACTTTTCTCTCATTGCTGAGACAAAATACTCAAAGCCCAAAATTAAAGAAGGAAAGGTTTATTTAGGTGACAGTTTGTGGAGGTTTCAGTTCATACTTGGCTGGCTCCAAGGCAGAGTGGCACATGGCAGAGGGCAGCAGTCCACGGCAGGGGAAGACAATAAAAGGAACAAGAGTAAAAAGGGGAGGAGTGGAGGCAAGCAGCCTCTTTCCCTCCCTTATATTATATGCAAACTACCCACCCTAGGGTGAATGTAGCACTCACACCCACCCATAATCCCAGCATTGGACCATGGGTCAATCATAAACTCTAGAAGTCCACCCCATGACTCCATGGGACCTTGGGGGAACATCCAGACACAAACCATAACACCCACCAAGAACTAAAAAAGTGGAATGCATTCACTAACAGTCTCTTGTCTTGAACTGAGTGAGGACACTGGTACATCGCATGACAGGAGAAGCAGAGAATCTCCCAACCCACTAAAGTCTTTCATACGGAATGCATATGCTCATGCTCAAGTAAAGGAAACAAAAAAGAGAGTACCAACAAACAGGATCAAGAAGAAAAACAGAACTAGACATGACCCAGTGGTGTCCCAAAAACTAAAGTTATCAGATGCAAACTTCAAATGTTCAAAATTATACAAAGAGAAAACTGTCAATAGAGAACTAGACTATTAAAAAAAAAAATCACAGGGGCTGGGGATTTAGCTCAGTGGCAAAAGCGCCTGCCTGGCAAGCGCAAGGTCATGAGTTCGGTTCCTGGTACCAGAGAAAAACCAAAAAAAAAAAAAAAAAAATCACAGATTCCAGAACTTTAAAAAATATAGTAAATGAAAATAAGAACCTGTGAACTAAACAGATTGGATACAGCTGAAAGGAAGATCAATGAGCTGGAAAAAAGGCCAGTAAATAAATATTCAGACAGAAATAGAAAAGTTTTAAAAATATGTAAGGGAGCATATGAGACTCATAGGGCACAGTAAAAAATAAAACATCAAAGACACGTATAAATGAAGACTCTGAAATGGAACCGAAGGGAGAGTAAGGAATATTTATAATTAAAATAGTCAAACTTTTCTAAAATTCATCAAAGAATCAAGTCATCTGATACAACAAAGAACAGCAATTTTGCTAATGCCAAGAAGAAAATAAAAGAAGTCAGGTGTGGGTGCACACCAGTAATCCCAGCACTCAGGAGGCTGTGGCAGATGGGTTGAGTTTGAGGCTAGCCTGGGCTATACAGTGAGTTCAAGGCCAGCCTAAACTATGTAGTGAGACCCTGCGTAAAACAAAACAAAACAAAAACATTTTAAAAGAAACAAGAGGAAAAAGGCACTACAGCACACTGCTGGGACAACAGCATAGAAAGTTGACTTTTCAAGAAATGACAAAAGGGGAGCTCAGCATGGGCACACATGTGTAATCCTAGCACCTGGGCCACTGAGGTAGGAGGATCAAGAGTTCAAGGCTATATGCATCTAACAAAGGTGAATGGATAAAAAAAAATACTATGGTATATACACGATGGAGTGCTACTCCATCATAAAGATGGATACACGTAAGTTATTTGTAGGAAACTGGATGCATCTTGAGATCATAACGTTGAGTGAAGTTTAAATACTGTATGGTTTCTCTTACATGAGAAAGCCAAAATACAAAGAGCAAAATAAAAGATAACAGGAAATAAGGAGGTTGATCTTTGCAAAAGATGGAGGAAAGCGGGAGGGAAGTGAGAGGAGGGGAAAGGGATGACGAAAATAATTGAGATATATAGTGTACATGTACCAACACCCCACAGGGAATGTAATCATTACACACTGCAAACATGTACTAACAGAAAACAAAAACTGAAAAAAATTCAAGAACAATATGTACTAATAAAATTTTTTAAATGAAAGAGCATAAGGCCAGCCTTAACTATACAGTATGACTGCCCCTCCAGGAGGGAGAGGGGAACGGGGAGTGGGGAGAAAAGGAGAATGAACCCAGCAAACATCAAACAAGCAGCTGGTGAAGAAATAAAGTCTAAAAAGGGGAAAAAGCACATAAAAAATCACCACAAACCCGGAATTCTACACTCAACAAAAACATTCTTCAAAAGTGAAGGCAAACAGAGGGTTTTTTCCAGTCAAACAAAAGGACAACTCATCACCACAGACCCAAACTAAAAGAAATAGGGAAGAAATATGAAAAAAACAAGGAACAGAAAGCAATAAAATGTGTAACTACAAGGATAAATCTAAGTAAACACTAATTATACAAAACAATGCTGACAATGCAAAAAATTCTAAAATTATAATATATAACAATGGCACAAAAGGTGCACATAAGTGCCTAAGAAAACAAATTAGGCATAAATTTAAAATTTAAAATGCACACTATGAGCTAGGCATGGTGGCACACACCTGTAATCCCAGCGCTCGGGAGGCTGAGGCAGGAGGATCACTGCAAGTTCGAGGCCAGCCTGGGCTATAAAGTGAGTTCAAGACCAACCTGAACTGCAGAGTGAGACCCTGCTTCAAAAAGACAAAAAATAAAAATAAATAAATACATAAATAAAATGCACCCTATTACCTCGGAATGAATAATATATATGTGTGTGTGTGTGTGTGTGTGTGTGTATATCTCCAAAAATTTAACAGAAGAAACATGAAATTAGAAATATTTCATACTTCTGGCTGGGTATGGTAGCATACGCCTTTAATCCAAGCACTCAAGGCCCAGGCAGGAGGATCACTGTGAGTTGGAGGCCAGCCTGCACTACATATTGAGACTGTCTCCAAAAAAAACCTTAAATCTTCTAAAAGAAGGCATAAAGTAAAAAGAACACAGGATAGGACAAACAAAACCAATAGCAATGTGGTACCTATAAAAAATCAAATATTAAGTTATATTTATATGGAGCAAATATTCTAATTAAAAAACAAAGATTATCACGATAAACAAAATAAAACAACACACTACTGTTCAGAGAGGCACACACTAACTACAAGATCTTAGGCAAATACCAACTAAAGAAAGGTGCTGTGGCCAACACTAACTAAACAAAACAACTTTAAAGCATAAATCAAAGCTACAGATAACAAGGGACACTTCACAATAATAAAAGCTCAATCTACCAAGAGGATAAAAGTTTTAAGTTTGAATGTACCTAAAACACGATCTCAAAATATATGCAGGCACAGGGGCACACACCTATAATTATACCACTTTGGGTGAAAGCCAAAGATCCCAAGTTTATGTCCCACTTTAGAGAGACTTTGTTTCAAAACAAAAAAGAAGCTGGGGACGTAGCCCAGCAGGAGAGCATCACTGGGTTTGATCTTCAGTACTACTCAAACAAAACAAACAATAAATATAAAAGGAGATATCGACAAATCCAGAATCAAACCATGCTGCCACTTGTGGTTTTTAGCACCTGAAATGTGGCTACACCAAATTGAGATGCGCTGGAAGTATAAAATACACACTAGATTGTAAAGACTCAGCATAATAAAAAGATTCAATATAATTTAAGTATCTGTTTTTAAATATCTGTAATTAAATAACAGTTCATTACAAGTGAAAATAATAATCTTTTTGATATTTGGGTTGAATAAAATATAGTATCAAACTTAATTTCACTTATTTCTTTTTACCTTAATGAGGCTACTGGAATCTGAATATATGATCAACACAGTTAATCACGGTACATAAAAGACTACGGACAGTATATCAACAAAACTTTGTTTCTATTTTGGGACAAGACCTCTCTTGTAGTCCAGGCCTGCCTTGAACTTGCTATGTAGCCCAGACTGGCCTCAAACTCCTGATCCTCCTGCCTCAGCCTCCCAAACTGTGATTGCAGGTATGGGCCACCATGCCTAGCAACATACCTTATTTTCAACTGCCCAAGAAACATTAAAAACAAACAAACTAGAAAATCCCCCCAAAATTAAAAAGTTAAACAGTATACTTCTAAAAATTTTTATGAACTCAAATAGACACCACATTGGAAATTAGAAACTATTTTTTATATTATAGCTAATGCAAATTTGTGAGATTGAGCTAAAGGTATGCTCAAGGGAAATTTATAGCTTTAAACACATATATTAGAAAAGAAGACCCAGCATCTTGGAAGACTAACACAGGAGAATCGCAACTTCAAGCCCAACCTGGACACCTCAAGTGACTTAGCAAGATCCTATCTTAAAATTAAAAAAATAAAAAGGGCTGGCGATGTAGCTCAGCGCGAAAGTTTTGAATTCAATCCCCAGTACCAAAAAAAAAAAAGTCTAAAAATTGATGAAATATTTACTTGAGAAAGTAGAAAAATGAACCAAGTCAAAAGATTTTATTAATAAAATAGAAAATAACCATTAAATAGGAAAACAACCACCACCACAACAAAACCAAGCCAGGCATGCTGGAGTATGCCTGCAATCCCAACACTTGAGGAGGCTGAGACAGGAGGATGGAGTTCAAGGCAATACTGAATTACACGGCAAGGCTGTCTCGAAAAAACAAATGAAAATAAAAACACCAATAAAGCTAAACTTCAGCTCCTAAAAAGAACTTATAAAACTGACAAATTCCTAGCAAGATAATTAAAGAAAAAGAGACAAAGCACAAACTGTCAATAGGAGGAATTATTAAAATAAACATCACTACAGATCATGTAGATAATAAAGATATTGTAAATCACTTTATACTTAAATACCAGGACGTCTGAGTGGCCTGAAAAAATCCCTAGGGAAAAAAAGCCTTGGCTAAATAGAGACAAGACTGTATCAGAAAAATCCCCCCCCATCTTTTTTTTGTGTGTATGTGTGTTTTTGAGAAAGGGTCTTGCTATGCTGGTCAGGCTGGCCTTGAGCTCACTTTGTAGCCCATGCTGACCTTGAATTCGCAATGATCTGCTTGCCTCAGCCTCCCCAGTGCTGGAATTACAGGTATGCACCACATCTGGCAGAAAAATCCTATTTCTATCAATAAAATTGATTCTGAAAGTTTTCTTTCTCAGAAGGAAAACTTTAGACTAGGCAGATTTTGTCAATGAATTCTTCAAAGTATTTAAGGAAGAAAATACCAAAGTCACAACAAGTTTTCCAGGAAAAAGAAAAACAGGAAATACTTTCCTCCTTGCTTTATGAGACCAGTATAACCTTGATACCAAAACTTAAAGATAATAGAAGAAAATAAAATGTTAAGTCACTATCATCCATAAATAAAGGCAATAACCCTAAACAAGGTATTACCAAATAAAATCCAGTAAAAGTAGACTACACAGAGATCAGGTTGGAATTATTCTAGAATTGCAAATAAAAGTTAAATTGGCTAAGGGTGTGGCTCCATGGTACAGTATTAGCCGAACATGCTCAAGAGTCTGGATTGATCCATCTCCAGTATCATTTAAAAAAAAAAAAAAAGGTTAAATTACATAATAGAAAAGTCACAAAAGGACACAACAGCTGGATAATATGGGGCCTTGAAGTGGATTCTGGAACAGAAAAAAAGCATCAGGGAAAACTTGGTGAAATCTGAATAATATTTACAGTTCAGTTATGGTGCCAATGTTGTTAACTTTCTGGTTTTGATAACTGCACTGTAGTTTTGTAAGATGATTACACTGGTATGAAATGAGTAAAGAGCATATATGAACTCTAAAAAAAATCGTAAGTGTCTCAAAAGATAACATTCAAAAACATTTCTAAAAGCCTCCTAACAAACTAAGAGTAAAAAAATTATATTTTGACAGAAAATATAAAAACGCCAGGGTCTAGAGGAAACTATCATGGTTAAAGGTGAAATAATGAAAGCTTTCCTTGCATATCAGGAACAACACAGGGATACAAGGATACATATTCACACCAGTTGTTTTCATCACTGTATTGGCAATCTCAGCCAGTACAATAAAGCAAAAAAAAGAAAAATGGTTACCACACTTGGGAAGAAATGCCCAACAGGTAAAATATCAGGTCTACCTCCACATATTAGTAATACACAATTACACAGCAGCTGTCTCATGTTCATGGATTAAAAACTCAATACTGAAAAGGTGCCATTTCTCCCTATAGTAAGTTGTAGATTAAGTGGAATCCCAATAAAAATACCAGCACATTTTTTGAAGACAGATTGCCACACTGATTCTAAAATTTATCTGAAAATACAAAAGACCAAGATTAGCTAAGGAAATCTTGAGGAATAGGCAGCACTGAGGAGGCTGAGGCAGGCAGATCACTGTGAGTTCAAGACCAGCCTGGGCTACAAAGGGAGCTCAAGGCCAGCTTGAACTGCACAGCGAGACCGTCTCAAAAAGACAAAAAAAAAAACAAAGAAAAAAAATCTTGAGGAACAAAGGTGGACAACTTCAATTACCAGATCTCAAGACATGCTAAGTCTACAGTGTGCTATTTTTGCAAAGATGACAAAAAGATCAATGGAGTAAAGGAGAATTCAGAAACAGACCCATATATTTACAGTCACTTGAAGAGGTGACAAAGATGGCACTGCAGAACACAGTGGAAAAGCACAGTCCTTTTAATGAATGATGCTGGATCAATCAGACATCCATATGTTAGAGGGGGGGGGAAAAGTAATCTCGCCCTCTATCTCATACCATAAAGTCAATTTTGGATGAAAAATAACACTTTTACAAGACAATGTAAGACAGAATCTTCACAAACTTGATCTAGCAGATTTCTTAAATACGACACAATTAAACATTACTGAAAAGACTGATCAACCAAGCTACATTAAAATGTAAAACTTTTGCTTATCAAAAAAGATACTGATGAGAGCTGGGCATGGTGACACACCTGTAATCCTAGCACTCAGGGAAGCTGAGGCAGGAGGATTACAGTGAGGCCAGCCTGGGCTACATCATGAATGCAAGGTCAGTCCCAAACTACATAGTGAGACCCTATTTTAAAAACCCCCAAAAATAAATAAAAAGGATAGTAATGAGAAAGTGAAAAGGCAAACACAGTATAAAAACAATCCACCATACATACAATATATGTGCTCAGAATATATGAAGATCTCTTAAATCATTGAGAAAAGAGCCCAGCCACAAAATGGGCAAAAGAAAATTCACAAAAAGACATCCAAATGGTCAATGAACATGTTCAGAGAAGCTCTAGGTATGCATGCTGATTACTCACCAGGGAGCAGCAAATTCAAACCATGCTGAACTGCCTCTCCCACTAAACAGACACCAGGACAGCTAACACAAAAGAATGAGCAATACCAGGTGTGAAGCTCATACGAACAACTGACTTCTCACATGCTGTTGGTGACAGTACAACTGCCACTTTCGGCAATATCTCTTAAGGCTGAACAAACGCACATGCGATCTATCACTCCACAATTCCACTCTTTTTTTGTTTTTTAAAACAGTGTCTCGGTATAAAAAGCCCAGGAGAGACTCAAACTCACAATCCTCTTGCCTCAGTTTCATAAGTGCTGGGATTACAGACATGTGCCACCACGCCCAGCTGCAGCGTCACTCTTGTATACCACAGAAATAATACAAAAAAATACTCAGGAAGAATTTATAAAAAACTGGAATCAACCCAAATGCTTATGAATGGCAAAAAGAACAAATTTTGTTATATCTGTATGCTGGATTACCAGACAGCAGATGAGAACAAGCACATAACATAAGACAACACAGGTGAATCTCACAAACAATGAAACAACCAAGAAACACAATGTATGTATTATTTTACTTCACTTAGTCAAGAAGAGACAAAAAATAATCAATAGTGAGACATCAAGACCATGGTTAGAATTGGAGAGTTACAAGGACTCCTCACTTAACCACCAAATTCTATTCTTGTCACTAATTCATTAAAAGAACTGGTTGCTAACTGAGGAATTGTATATAGTATGTACATTACAATATTCACAACAAAGAAATAGTCAAAGGAAACTTCAACTTGATATTTGCATAACTTTTATTTGCTTTTATTTGCATAACTTATGCAATATGGTATTATAATGTACAACAGAACATAAAACTACAGTACTATACAGTACCATTGGCAAAAATTATACTACTGTATAAATAAGGTATACTGTATAAAAAGAGACATCAAGGCTATATAAACAGGATGTAGAACTGTACCCAAAAGAAAAAAAAAAGGTCATAAGTCTGAGCAGGTCACTAAGTCCAAACGGTTGTTAAACAGGTAGGTCATTAAATGAGGAACATCTGTACTAGAAACAAGAAAGGGACTTCCAGTGTTCCATCTTTTTAGAACTGTTTCTCAAGTGTGTTGACTCTATGGAAAGTTCACTGAGAAGTACACTTCCTATCTGAGAATATTTCTGATATATGCTATAGCTGGGGGTTAAACCTAAGGCCCTCACACTGAGTTTCACTTCCCACCCCCTTTTTATTTTTTATTTAAGACAGCTGCTAAGTTTCTCAGGTTGGGCTCAAATTTCTGATCCTCCTGCCTCAGCCTCCCTAAGGGTTGGGGATTCCAGGCATGTACTACCATGGCCAGCCTTTTATTTAATTTTTTAAAGTACAGTACATTCTGACTTGGCAACCTAACGTTCCAAGAGTACACAGGGCACTTACTTGACACACCTACCTGCTCACACAACTAACCACCAAAAATAAGCCTGATTGCAGGAAAGGAAAGGGACCAAAACAAGTTTATTTCATGTTTTCTATGTTTCTGAAATACTGCAGTCAGGTGCTCAGGTGGTGACGAAAGCTGTTGGCATCATCACATTATGCACTCAACTAAGCATTTCCATGCTGCTACACTGAGCAGCAGCCAGAAACAAGTCACCGGGCAACATCTCACCAGCAGGTGTGACAACACCCACTGACTGAAACCAACTGTACAAAACTCCTGTCACTTCCCTCTCAAGTCCTGTGTGCCTGTTCTTTCCAAAAACTGAACACATAAGTGCTGTATTAGATAAACACTTCACTATATATATATATAATATATATATCAAATTACATTAAATCTATTACAAAAACAGAACTAAACCACCAAAAATTTACAAACACTTGTATACACAATAAAATCCTTAACATAAATTGCTCCCTATTACCTCCCTATACAAATATAAGTTGGCCAATTTTTTTTTTTCTGTCTTTTTTGCTACCTGCAGTTCAGCTGGCCTTGAACTCACTTATGTAGTCCAGGCTGGCCTCAAACTTGAAATGATCCTCCTGCCTCAGCCTCCCAAGTGCTAGGATTACAGGTGTGCACCACCACGCACAACCCAAATTGGCCAATTCTTTTAATCTTGTTATAATAAAATCTGACCTAAGTAAACTTTGTAATTTATAAGATTCCAATGATAAAAATCTTAATGTGGGCTGAGGATGTAGCTCAGTGACAGAGCACTAGCCAGGTATCAATGAAGCCCTATTTCAACTCTCAGCTCTACAAAAACAAACAAACAAACCACTTAATGATTCTTTAACCAACAAAAGGAACATATAGCAATAACATCAAATTATTGTTTCTAAAAAGGAAATTCAAATGCTTGGCTTATCAATCTTTCACGAGAACTGACTACAGCCAAAAAATACATTAGGGCTAGTAATTATTCATTTGCTAATTTATCACTGCAAAGCCATCGTGACAGTATAAATATATGCTTATTCAGGTCTACCTGAATGTACCATAAAGGCAACTATTATGAATAAGTAAAATGGTACCTTGACAGCTTATAAACTCCTAAATAGTAACCTACTTATCTCCCACTATGCTGTGTACCATTTACCTTACATTTTTCTAGTTTTACTATGTTCTCCTTTCACATACCATTAAGTCTCCATTTAATTAAACACAAAAGGCTTTGAAACAATGGCTTGAATGTAATATACTTACAGAAACAACTACAGTTGTTCGAAACTTTAAAATTCTAGTCTACCAAGGAGAAAGTTCCTAAAGAGTCAATTTCCAGGGGCCAGGGATTTAGCTCAGTGGCACAGTGCCTGCCTGGCAAGTGTGAGGTCCTGGGTTTGACTCCCAGTATCCCTCTCCAAAAAAGAATCAATTTCCAGTCTTCTATCGCTTATTTCAAGTGTGATTTATAAAACACAGGTGTTCTGATAAAGATAGGCTGTAAAAATTTTCTCTGTGAATTCAAACCTACTTGTCTACTCAGTTTCCTTAGAAAACTGGAAATCCCTGAGATACACAGTCTATGGGAAATACACAAGCAATTCCAGAGATACAAACCATAGGAGGTCTGCATTAAGAAGAGATCTCATACAACAGAATGAAAGGAACCATGTAGCCTGGTTGTTGCTTCATGGTCCTTTTAAAAAACCTTCAAAGTGCATTCCCAAATCTAAGCAGCTCCTCAAAGATAGGAATGAGAGTAATAAAATATTTTCATATGACTTTAGAGAACATTAGTTTGGTCTCCCTGAGAAGTTTAATTCCCAGGAACTCTGTATGCGCTCACAGATACCAGGAACCACCATTTCACCAGTGGTTACACAAAATAACGCCAGGTACATTAACAAAAGATGGTATCATAGAAAGACACTTAGAGGAAAAAAACCCTGTAGTTTCACGTGAAAAACACACATACCTGTGGAAGTGCAGTATTGAGCTGTCTCTGCAAGGAGTCTCTTTCATGACCAACCTCGTGTAATTTCCCCTGGGTCAATGCCAATGTTTCTTGAGTCTCTCTCAGTGTGTCGAGAAGACGGTCCCTTTCTTCTAGCATGGAGACCATGAGCTGTTCAAAATGGGAATCTGCATCTGGCTGTGAAGGGGAGCCAGACCCATGGCTTGCACTTCCTCCTGGGGGGCCTTCTGCTTCACTGATAGTGGGCATCACCTCGCACATCATCTTGAAACAAAAAACCCAGACAAGAGAGTCATTAAGCACACAACACAGGTTCCCACAAACCTACAACTTTATGAGTATCGGTAGCTAATAAAGGAAATCTGACAATTTCCTTATTCTCAGATCTGTTATTCTTTGTATGCAGATGCTCTGTGAAGATATACACAGGCAAACACTAAGCCGCACCATAAAGACATTAAAGGAGCCAACAATCCAGAGAAGAAGCAAGGACCAAAGAGAACTACCTACTTCTCCTATAAAAAGCAAAAGCTGTTAAGTTTTGTTTGCAAAACCAGACTTTCAGTTTAAAAAGAAGTGTGCTTCTGTTACCCATTTTTTCTATTTCCCGGTAGGGGCACATGCCACCCAATCATTTCTCAGGAAAAGCACAGAAGGAGTATACAGCCAGGAAAACTGACAAGCACAGAATCCACCAGGCATCTTACAAGAATGTGTGCAGTCAGCTCCTGGGAAGGACTGCCGGCTCCCTGAATTCTTGGGCTGCATGTAGTGAACATTGAAAGGAACTGGATTCGCTAAGGCTCAAGAGAGGTGTTTTTCAATGGCTGCAATGGCTGGTCAGTCAACCTAACTTACGTAAGTTTATAGCTAAAAAAAAAAAAAAAAGATTCCACAATGGAAATACTGCAGGTCAATACACTGGAAAACGTCTAGGAAGGAAGGAAAGGTGAAAGGTGAGATTATGAGAGGCTATTAAGTGTGTCACAACACCGACGGGCTGAAGAGGGCGAAAGGGGCCGCTTGAGGACTTCCAGGCAGTATCCCTGGCAGGAGCGAACCTCAAGCAGGAGATGCCCGCGACCCCAAGCACACACCTGACGACGGTGACCTCTAGCACCGCATCGGGCGCTGCAAGTGCCGGCCCCACTTACCCTAGCGCTTGCCCGGATGCGGCCACAGGTGCGCGGCCGCAGTCCCAACGCCTGGGTCACCGGGGCGACGGGTCAGGGAGGGGGCGACGCGCAGCGGTTAGAACCCGTCCCTCGAGGCACAGAGGGTCCCGCAGGGCGAGCGCAGGGCCAACCGCCAGCCAGGCGCCGGAGCTTCGTCCTCGCCCGCCCCGACCCTCGGGTGACATCTGGCGCGCGGCCCCCCGGCGCGCTCCGCCCGTCCTGCCTCAGTCTCCCGCTCCTTACCTTGCTCGCCGGCGAGAGCGGCGAGGAGGCTCCGC
>NW_004955422.1:15999027-16006101 GCF_000276665.1 Chinchilla lanigera
GGAGGGCCAGGAGCGCTGCGGCCCGAGTGCGCACGCGCCGCCTTCAGAGACGGGGGTGGGCGGCACCTCCACAGTCTTGATTGGCTGCTGTGCCATGAGCCCCGCCCTCTTGGACCCGCCCAGGCGGTGGTCATCAACCGTGCCGCAGGTGAAAACAAGGGTAGGAACCTGGTCCTAACCTCCCTGTCTTCGCTAACGCTTCAGCGATGTCCCAGATCCCTTTCCGCACCCACGGAGACACCAAAGGCATTTTTCTGGGCGTCTGCCAGGCACCAGGCTCTGACACTAAGCAAACGTCACGTCTACACAGTTCTCCAGAATGGGGTCGCTTTAATTCCTATCTGACCGAACAGAAAGCCGGTGCTTCAGCCACCTGCCCAGAGTCGGGATCCGAGACCACCGCGTCGCCTCCGGGGCGTCCACGGGACAGTCCTTTCAAGCTCAGAAGCACGTGCTTGTCTAACGCAAGACCCATTTTCTAGTGCTACCTGCCGTACCTGGGAAGGCAAAGATGAGCAGCTCGTGATTTGGAGGCTCCTGGGCGTTGTGTCGGGGGTGGGGGCAGTTTAGCAGCGAAGTACAACTGGTTCACCTCCCCGCTGTGCCTTGCAGTCTGCAGGAGAGCCTGGGATTCAGTGCTTGCGCTAGAGTGGGAAAATGATAGGGACCTGCCTGCAAAGCTGTTAAAATGGAACATGGGTGAAAAGCAAGCGTCTGAGAACCTGGCTGGGAGGCACTCCGCGAGTCTAGGTCATTTTTATCTCTTTTTTATTGGTATGTGTTTGCAATATATAATAATTACAATCATCTTGGTAAATTGGTACATATACATATCTCCTCTTAGTCATTATGTTTATCTCTGCAGACATTTTAAAACAAGTTGGGTGTGGTGGTGCACTCCTATAATTCTAGCCCTCTGGGAGGCCGAGGCCGGAGGATCTCAAGTTTGAGCCCAGTCTGAGGAATTTAGCAAGACCCTGTCTCAAAATAAAAAAAATAAAAATAAAGACAGGCTGGGCGTGTAGCTCCAATCCCCGGGTCGGGGTGGGAGGATATTGCCCGCCAGTACCTGTATTGTATCTTGCAGAAACAGATTAATAAATACACACTTCAGAGTTTAAAGTAGATGCTTCCCCTCCCCGAGGAGCACACACTCTTCACAAACCAAATGTCAGGGCATCTTTGCTAGTCAACGCTAGCCATTGTTGGTAGTGAGATAACCAACAATGGTTATCTTGAGATGATCAAGTCTGAGAAAAGGCCATGTGGAGGATGGGGGAAGAGGAGGTGTATCCTTCCAAGGTGGATTCATTGATTACCCCCATTGTCAGATGACCAAGAACAGCACTACCCCTGACTGACTCTTCCTGCCTACCAGTGTCCGGTACACCTTTCTATCCATCCATTCCTTCAATAAATATTTATTGACGAACTACATAAATATGAGTGTACAAGTGTGAATTTGCACCTTTGACTCTCAGAATTTTTTTCTATTTTATTTTATTATTATTATTTTTGTACCAGGAATTGAACTCATGACCTCGTGCTTGCCAGGCCGGTGCTGTGCCGCTGAGCTATATCCCTGGCTTTATTTTAACTTTTTTTTTTGGTCTTTTTGAGACAGGGTCTCACTATGCAGTTCAGGCTGGCCTTGAGCTCACTTTGTAGCTCAGGTTGGTCTCGAACTCGCAACAATCCTGCCTCAGCCTCCCGAGTGCTGAGATTACAGGCGTGTGCCACCATGCCCAGCTCCCTGGCTTTATTTTAAAATTGCAAGGATGATGACTGAGTACTGTGAGGTGTTCTATGAGTACCATTTGTCCTTCCTCACACCAGCAATTCCTCATAAATCCCAGTTGCCTCATCCAGGCTCTGGAAATGGCAAACTTTCCAGCTCTCCTTAGGGGTACCTGCTTAATTTTTCTTAAGTATAGTGTGGTGTCTATATTTGCACCATGCTCATAAAGTACCTGTTTCCTAAGAAATTGACACAATACCAACATGTAGTTCAGTAGGGTAGAATATTCATTTCAGGAACATTTGTGTAGCATGTAGGAGTGAATACTAAGCTGGGAATACCAAGCTGCAGAAAACATCACTTCCACCCCAAGTTCACAGCCTTAGAGGGGAGAAGAGTGTCGTATTATTGCAATGTCCCACAAATAGTGTGTGACTTGGTGCTATGAAGCCACAGAGGAGGGAAAAATGAACTCGCCAGCTGGGCTTATGGTATCTTTACAGAAGAGGCAACATTGAACTAGATCTAAAACGAGTTTTTTCGTGAAAAGAAGGGAGAACTCCATTTGATATAGCGTTAGAAAATTCTGAATTTCATTCATTCATTCATTCATTTCATTCCCCCAGATTGCAAATCAGTAAGAGGAAAGTTGTGAAAAACTTGAATGCCCATGAAAAGAGATTGGGTAAGCCATTGTATTTCCAGGTCACAGAAAGCATGTCTGACATTCATGGTCATATTCAAGGTAACTACCTAATGACAGACCAAATTCTATATCCTGTTGGTGGTGGCAGTTACGCTGCCATATGCTTTTCTCAAAACTGGCAGAACCACACTGATAGTGTATGTAAAGTATGCTGTTATTGTTGTGTTGAAGAAACTTTTCGTAAGAAAGCAAGTTGCAAACAAGTGTCCATAATGTGCCCCTAAATTTGAAAAAGAAAACAGTCCATTAGTACCGTTTTGTTGTTTACTATTATAGCTATTTGCTGTGCTGAGGATCAATTATTTGTATCTTTCTTGGCCATGGTTATCTTGAATGGAGCTGTGGTTAGAGTTTTCATTCCCTGCTTTGTGCTAGTCTGTATTTTTCAGACTCTTTACTGTGCGTGTGCATTCTTTTTAATCATTTGTAAACCACCACCAACAACAACTCCCCCCCACCGGTGTTATTTTGATAAAACCTAGGCAAGAAAGAACCATGGAAAGCTACTTTCAGGAAGCTAAACTGACAGTTAGATGTAGTTATACTACCTCTCAGAGTATTTAGCTGACACACATTTCAGAGACTTTGTCAGGAAAATGAAGAAGATAAACAACGTTTTCCCTACAATTCTATTAAAGGGTTGATAAAGGAAATTTAATAGTAAGTGTAGTGAGAGAGCACAGAATTTATTACTATACCTGAGATTCTGGTTTTGTAAACGAAGCTCCTGCAGGACCTGCCTGCCTCCATCCTCTGGAAGCCATCTGGATGATATAGTTAATCATTGCTATGATTCAGATGTGGTCTGTCCCCCAAGGGTTCATATACTAGAAGTTTGGTCCCCAGTGTGGCAGTATTCAGAGGTGGTAAGCAGAATCGTTAAAGGTGAGGTCTAGCTGAGCACAGTGCTCTGTGCCTCTATTCCCACAACTCAGTGACTGAGACAGGAGAATCACAAGTTCCAAGCCAACCTGGGCAATGTAGAGAGATCCTGTCTTAATGAAAAGATTTTTTTTTTTAAGAAAGGGATGGAGAACTTGCGTAGCATGTACAAAGCCCTGGTTCAATCCCTAGTTCTGGAAAAAATAAAATAAAAATGGGACCTCATGGAAGATCACATTATTGGAGATGTGTCTTCGAAAGGGAGTAATATAGTTCTTATGACACCCTAGTGAGTTCTTGTGAGAGTGTGTTGTTATAAGTAAAACTGGCCTTTCCCAGCTCTCTGGCTTCCTGTCCAGCCATGTGTACTCTGTAGTGTGTGTGTGCCCACCATTGTGATGCAGTCAGCTATGAGGCCCTCACCAGAGGCCTGCAAAACTGCAAGTTAAGTAAACTTTTATTTGCAAGGTATTCAGCCTTGAGTCTTTTGTTATAATAGCAGAAAAGGGACTGATGCATTCATCAGCTAACTGTGTGCATTGCCCAGGACCCCTTTTCCTTTCCAGAGATGCAAGCAGCTCAAGAAAGAGGCCCCCTGCCAACATCAGGGTGTGTCCTGACCTACCGGAAACATGTGGATGGCCCTGTGCCCGCACAGCTAGGAAAGGTCTGGGCTGGAAGAGCAATGTAAGGCAGATGGTGGAGGACAGTGAAGCCCAAAGATGCAGAAGGATTTTCCCAGGGCCAGGGATACAGCTCAAGTGCCTGCCTGGTGAGTGCAAGGTCCTGAGTGTGATTCCCGGTACCAAAAAAAAAAAAAAGGCTTTGCCCATGGACAGATGGTTCAGAGATTTTGTAGCAGAGCTGGGGCCAGAGCCTTGGTGGAACCTGGGGCTCTTGATTTCTAGTACTGTCCCTGCCTTATCATGACAAAGGAATGGCCTCTTTAAAGGACAACTGAAGTGTATTTATCAGTGAGTCTCCTGTGCTGCCAAGTTAGTACAGTCACCAGGACAGAGAACAACCACTGTACTTATTTAACCCATTTCCTCTTCCTCCTCTTCTTCCTCCTCCTCTTTTCCTTCTTCTTCCTCTTCCGCTTTTCCTCCTCTGCCCCTCATCCTTCCCCTCCCCTGTCTCGCCTTCCCTCCCCATACTGGGGATTGAGCCCAGGGCTTTCACACTTAGCTACACCCCCAGCCCTTATTTTATTTTTTCTTTTAAAACAAGATCTCACTAAGTTCCTAAATTGCCCAAGCTGAGGTTGAATTTGGAATCTTTCTGCCCCAGCCACCCAGATTACAGGAATTACAGCCATGCACCACCTTGCCTGGATCTTGTTTCCTTTTTGAGACAGTTCCCACAGGGCCACTCCTGCCCTCTTCCCACTGTCAGCCAAGGAAACTGAGGTCCTATGGCTGCTCAGCCAGGGAGCTCCTGGGTGTTCTGGCTCTGTGGCAGTTCTCTCTGTCACCGTAAGTCAACTGACTGAAACGTCAGTCCATGGGCGAGCCTGTCAGGAGCTTGATTTGTCATCAGTCCCGAGACTATGGACACCTCTCAATGAAGTGGTAAGAAGCAAATCGCATTTGCAGAGCATCTGACAAAGATCCTCTTCCCCCTATAATCCCACAAATCCCATAAGTATATCCTCTGTCCTTTTACGATCGAGGACACTGAGACTCAGGGAGATTAGATTTATCCTAGACGCCACAGCTTATGATTTGGTAGATGCAGGGGTTTGGAAACAAACCTCTGTGGCTCCAGAGCCAGTGTTATCACAGGAACATGAGAAGCTGTCTCCAGGCCCTCAAAGTTGGGTCCGTGATGGCCCTGGACACTCACCAAGGGCCTGTGGATCTGTCTCTTGGTATCCTGTCTAAAATGCCCCTCATTGCCTCCACACAGCACTGGGAACAGGGAGGGCACCTGCTTAACCTCCAGCACAGAATGGCAACCTCTGTCTCACTTGTGTGTATAATTATATTTTAATAGCAAGTCATAAGCATTTTGCAGCTTGCTTCCCTTGACACTGCATTGTGTTCACTAAATGGAGGGCCTAATAAAAATGTCCAGCTATTAGAGGGAGAAGTATCCAGACAGACCTGGCCCAGCCTCTCCAGACCTGTTGATCCCAGCCGTGATCTGCTGTAGACCTGGGGCAATGTTCTCCCTTATATACTAACCCCTCACCTGCTTGTCTGTGCAGTGACGATGATAATATCCACACTGCTGTGCTGGGATGTGCAGTGTGAGATTCTTCACAGCTGCTGTTGTACCTCCAGTAGAAGGTGCGCCCAGCTCACCATTTCCCTTTGAAAGATACTTCTGCACAGCAGCCATAGATTGAGGTCTGAAGTCGGATGGCCTGGGTTGGATCTTGGCTCTGCTTCGTTTTGCATAGCTGTGTGCTCTTAGGCAGGTGGTTCACCCCTCTGAGCCTCAGGTTCCTTGTTTGTAAAGCAGGGATGACAGTGTTCTCTCTGATTGCTATGAGGACTGAGTTGGGAAGCACTGTGTTACTACTCACTACTAAAGAAGTCTCTTTTATTTGGGCCATGTCCATCTCCCCCCTATCCCCAAAGTGAATCAGGATTGGTCTTATTTCACTAGCATCTCATTCTCCTTTGCTTCTTATAGGTCAGGGGTTGGCCTGGTGTCCTGTTCTCATCAATGACATTTAAGGGATTGTATTCTGGGATTTTCATCTCTGATGAAAGAGAACAGTAGAAAGTCTCTTTTCTCACTCTCTGGGACTCTGCCTTTGAGGACTGGCGAGATCATAAAGGAAGATATTGCTTGTTGTCATCTCAAAAAAGGTCTTCCCACTGTGTCTCAGGAAATTTATGTCCTCCCAATCCAAATAGAAGAAAAATCTGGGGAGAAACTGAGAAAAAGCAGAAATGTGTTATAATTCTCTTTGGAGAACTAAACTTAACAATATGAAGAGGTTACTGGCTCCAAGGACTCCACTGACATCTAGGTGAGTACAAGGGCAGAAAACACTGACACATGGCAGTCAAGGTTAAGGCTGACAATTCCGGAAAGAGAACGGAAGCACGTGGGAGAGGACCAGTCACCCTGGAACCAGTCAGTCTTGCTTTCCAAGGTGCCCTGTTAGAAGTGCCTGCTCTTGGCCTGCCTCAGCCAGCAGTGAGTCATTCTTGCAAACAAAATAAATATTCATGAGGTCATGCACATGCTGTGTTGCATACAAATCTCATGACCAATCTTCTAAGAAATAACCAAATTATCCTGAAGTTGGCATGTTCAACGTGCGATTCTGTGTGGTGTTGTTAACCTTCCAAAGAGATCTGTTACATTATCCCACCCAGTGGTAATATTTGCTGGCATTTTGCAGTATCAGAACATTTACTGTAAGCTACAGTTTTTTGTGATGCAAATGAAATAGTTTCACCATTAAAACACACACCTGATGACAACAGTATCCTAAGTAAAATGAGCCAAACCCAAAGCACAAATATTGCCAGTTCCACCCATATGAGGTCCCTAAGATAGGCAAATTCATGGAGACAGGAAGTGGAGTAGTGGGTGCTCAGGCTTGGGAGGGGAAAATGGAGGGACAGTGAGTGTTTAGTGGTGACAAATCTTCAGGTAAGAATACTGGACAGCGGTAATGATTGCACCATGATGTGAATGGCATTCAGTGTGTTTAGTGCCACTAAACTCTTCCCTGAAAAATGACTGAGTTAGGAGGCTGAGACAGGAGGATCAAAAGTTCAAGTCT